>NC_060276.1:9362705-9597882 GCF_021613505.1 Equus quagga
TTAAAGACTTCCTGAACTTGGAAATACATCCCTCAAGCCACACATAAATCTTCCAGCAAAAGATGGAAGACATTGACTTGAGGTATTTGATTAAAAACTCTGACCAATTGTTGCCGAACCACTAAGCCATGTACAAATAAGAGTTACATATAGGAAGTCAGGAAGGTGAAATAAAACAAGATGAAATAAAATGAGATGATTTTAAAGATGAAGTAAAATAAAAACTGTGCATAAATATCGGTGACCACAGAGAGCAGGGGATTAAATCCAGGAAAGCCGCTTAAAAAAGCAAATGAATACAACATCAATAACAACTATTACAGAAAAAACAAAGAACTTCAAAATCTAGAATTCCTAAATATATTACATAAAATATCTACTAGTCAAAGAAAAATAGCAATATAATAGGAAAATGTGAGCCATACTCAGGGGAAAAAAGCAAATAATAGAAGCTGTTGCTGATTGGACACTGAATTTGAACTAAGCAGACAAATACTTCAAAGCATCTTTTATAAATATATTTTAAAAACTAAAGGAAACCATGTCTAAAGGATGAAAGAAATGTATTATGACAATATCTCATCAAGTAGAGAATGCCAATAAACATACAGAAAACATGCACAGAACTGAATAGAAGTTCCAGAGTTGAAAAGCACACTAACCAAAATGAAAATTTTGCTAGAAGAATTAGTATAAGCAAGAATCAATGACCTCAAAGATATATCAATAGATATTATGCAGTCCAGAAAATAAAAAGGAAAGGAATGAATGAAAATGAACAGTACATCAGAGAAATGTGGTACAGCATTAAGCACACCCATTTACATGAAATGGAATACCAGAAGAGAAGGATAGAGACAAAAGAGAAGAAATAATATCTGAAAACTTCCCCAATTTAAAGAAAAACATAAATCTAAAAAGCTCAACAGACTCTAAAATAAAAGTGGAGATCTATACCCTCACACATCATTGTCAAAATGTTGAAATCCAAAGACAGGGAAAATATCGAAAGCATGAAGAAAAATGTGACTCATCATATACAAAGGAACCCCAATAAGAATCATATCTGACTTCTCATAAGCTGTGAGACCAGAAGGCATTGTGGTGACATACTCAAAGTGCTGAAAAAAGGCACAATTAACCAAGAATCTTATAGCCAGAGAAACTACAAACGAAGGCAAAAAATCCTTATATTCCTAGATAAACAAAAAACATGAGAGTTTTTGCTAGTGGACGCTCTTTACAGAAAACATTAAAGGAAGTTCTTCGGGCTGCAAACAAGTGAACCCAGATGGACGTTTAAATACACACACAACAAAAAAAGAGCACTACTAACTGTAATTATGTAGGGAATTATAATTGACAGTATAATTGCATATTTCTTCTTTCTTAAGTGATTTAAAAAGCAACTGAATAAAATATTATGAATTTAATTGTATTGATGGGTCTACAGCATATAAAAATGTACTATATTTGACAATAATGGCTTGATGGCAATATGTAGAAATAAATCTGCAGGAGAGTAAGGAAATGACAAGAGGTGGTAATAAATCCACAGGGAGAAATGAAGAGAACCAGAAATGTAAGTAAGAAAGGAACCAATGTAAATAAATGCTAGATATATGTTCTTCTCTCAGTTTCCTCAAGACATAAAATTGTATAACATTATAATTATAAAAATATATTGTTGAGTTTTTAACATATATAGATGCAATATGTATATAAATAATAGCACCAAGTAGGGGAAGATGGGAAGAGAACTATATAGGAGTAATAACTTTTCTATATCACACTGGAATTTAGTTACTATAAATCTGAAGTCTATTCTGACCAGATGGGTAAACCCCACAGAAACTTCTTGGAAAAAATATATATCGTGAAAATACCATTAATAAATTAAAATGTTGTCCTAGAAAATATTTACATAATTCATAAAAAGACAATAAATGAGGAAGAGAGAAATAAAAAATATATGAGGCATATAGAAAATAAAAAGCTAAATGACAGACATAAATCCAAAGATATCAATAAAATTATTAAACGTGAGTGGATTAATCCATCAAATCAAACTTCAGAGATAGTCAGGATGGATAAAAAACAAGATGCAACTATGTGCTGTGTATAGGAGACACACTTTAGATTCAAAGATACAAATATTTTTAAAGAAAAATGAGGGCATATATACCATGCAACCTTAAGAGAGTATGAGTGTCTATATCAATTACTGGCAAAATAAATTTTTATTTTTTTAAAGTTACTAGAGGTAAAGTGGGTATTTTATAATCACTAAAGGGTTAATTATTCAGAAATGTATGACAGTTGTAAACATATACATACCCAAAATAAATAAAGCAAAAATTTATAGAATTGAGGGGAGAGATGGACAATTCAACAGTAATAGTTAAAGATTTCAATTTTCCACGATCAATAATGGATAAAGCAACTAAGCAGGAGAACAATAAATAGATAGAAGAATTGAATAGTGCTAAAACCAACTAGACATCTATAGAACACACGACACCACTCAATAGCAGAATACATATTCTTCTCAAGCACACATGGAACATTATCCAGGAGAGGACATACACTAAGCCGTAACACAAGCTTCAATACATTTAAAAGTTTGAAATCATACATAGTATGATCTCTGATCACAATGGAGTAAAATTAGAAGTTAATAACAAAAATAAATTTGGGTGATTATATGTGTGGAAGTTAAATAGTAGACTACTAAATTATCAATGGTCAATAAAGATATCACAAGGGAAATTAGTAAATACTTTGAGATGAAAGCAAATGAAGACACAACATAACAAAACTTATTGGATGCAGCTAAATAGTGCTTAGAGGGACATTTATAGCTGTAAACACCTACATTAAAAAAGAAGAAATACCTTTAAAAATAACAAGAAATATATCTTAAGATACCTGAAAAAGGAAAGCAGAAATTAGTTAGAGAATAAAAGAACAGTAGAGAAAATCAACAAAACCAAAAGTTGTTACTTAAATATGAACAAAACTGAGAAACCTTTAGCTAGACTAACCAAAAACAAGGAAGGAAAGATATCCAAATACGAAGTATTTTTATCTCTAGGAGGTGCTACTTTATGATTTTTATTTTAATATTTTCTGTATTTTCTAAGTTTCTTATATTGATTATATATTACTTCTATAATCAGAAAACAGCTAGTGTAAAAATATCAAGGGAGGAGTTAGCCGTAAATAATAAGGGCAGTAGTTTGTTCAATGGATAGCTATTATTTCCTTCCTTTAGCAAATATATATGAAACGGCTACTCTGGAGGGAGCCCTGTGCTAGCTACGAGGGAAAGAGAATGGAAATAAGAGCATGAATTTGACCCCTGCCCTTCAGCAAACATTGTGGCTAATCCTCCATTGCCACTGTGAATGTGAGGGCAACATGGACCATCCACAACCACCAGCTCTACTAATGTCACTATTCCTTCAACTACCTACCTTACTTGAAGTTTGTAATTCTAAAACAAAAGGGTTGGTGGATAGGCAAGGATTCTGAAGGCATTCAAAAAGAAACTAATAATTGAGATTGATCTTCCCTCAAGAGTAAGAGTTCACTACTGGCAGAAGAAATAGGATCCAAAAAACATACAGAAGCATAAGGGAACGCTGATGACTGTTTCCCTGTGTGGTTGGAAGGTTGCATGAAGAAGTGAATGGGGATAGAGAGAGAAGAAGCTGGGGTGTAGGGTTGGGTCAGAGTAAGGACCTTGTTGGCATGCTATGAATTATAGGCTTTATTCTGAAACATATTGACAGCCATTTGTTTTAAAACCAAGTGTGACACAGTCTGACTTGAGTTATAGAGAGATATTTCTAGGGCTACCTACTAGCGGGAAGAATCAGTATTCTTTTTTGTCCCTGCTTACTTATGATTTTTTTAAAAGCCAATAAAAACAAAACTGTGATAATGAACTCCATGTATTGTGTTTCTCTAAGAAACTTCCTGTAAATCAGTATGTTAAATCCCCGAGAATATGACTAAAGTGACATTACAAATTAGGGCTACCAGGTGCTGCAAAGGAAGAAAATAACTTACAAATTGCTTGAGAGTCTGCAGAGACAGAAGAAATAGTTTGACAGCACAGAGTCTGGAGAAAATTATGCTATAGCCCTATTCGGTTTTGTCTTTTAAACTATTACTGTGTTTTCTCCTTTCATATTTGCAAGGAATAAAACAGTTAAATGATTTATCTAAACACTCATGATAATGCAAATCACAGTTTTTACTTAAAAGTGATAACAGCTCAAAGTTGTTAAAAGTTAACAGAGAACGAGATGTCACTTGGAACAATAGTAATAATAGTATTAATAGCTCTCACTTACGTGTTACCATATGTCGGGCATGGTGCTTAGTTAAGGTTGACCATGTAAGTTCTCATCTAAACAAGGACACTTTTGAGAGAGAAAGGGGGCACTAATTAGCCATTGCACAGGCATAGGAGGTAATATTAGTAAATGCCACATAGAGAAAACCAAGACAAGTCCCTGCCCCCTAGGGGCTCATAGTCCGGTGAAGATTTTTGCTATGATCTTGAGGTTCAGTTTTCATTTGGTGCCAAAATGCCTCCTGCTTTGCAAAAAACAGTTGGAACTTTGTTTATAATTTCTTCCCTGTGTTCTATGCACTTCTTCCCAGGCTCTGATATGTGGCATTGAGGCTATTGGCTTGTACTGAGGTACTTGAGCAAACAGTAAAGGTTTAAAATCAAGACTGCCTACCCTTAGCCAAGCAAAGCCTCTGGCTAAGCTTGCCTCTTGTGAAAGGCTTTCACCTTGAAAGCATTTCAGCAACCAGGCTGAATGGCAGTGAGAAAAGCAGATTAAGCAAAAGGAAAAGTCATAGTGGGAACTCCTCCTGAGGACAGGGATGGGAGGATCTGGAGCAGAAATGTCAGTCTGCCAATGATCTGCTTATGGAATTGTCTCCTAGAAGAAAAGTAGGGGTGAAGAGAGGGTAGCTGGTGAATTGACACTTGAATCCTTTGCTTCGTGTGTTCTTTATATCATGGGAGTTTAAAACCACATAGAGATTCTGAGCAATATCACACAACTGCAGGGATTGGGCAGGGTCTATGCTGGTTGACGTAAACCCTTGAGCCATAGTATCATACGACAAATAGAAAATTCCCCGGTTTTTAGTAAAATTGACTCTATGTTAACTTTTAGGGTAAATGGTGAAAAGATGTAACTGTTTTCTAGGTGACTATGGAACTGTAAAGTCAGACCATTCCCACATCAGTAAAGTGGACAGATGTTCACAATGGTCAATCCCTTTCCTATTGTTTTTTTTTAAATAATTGAGATATAGTTCACATACCATACAAGTCACAATTTTGAAGTGCACAATTCAGTGGTTTTCAGTATATTCACAGAGTTGTACCACACCACTAATGTAAACTTTCCAGTATGTAATTTCAAAATGTTTTCATCACTCCAAAAAGAAGCTCTATACCCCCATTCATGATTGGTAAATACAAGAGGATCTCTTAGGTAGCAAGGACATAAAGGAGATTGGCAGTCAATAGCACCAAGCACAAGACAGTCATAATTTCTACACTATTGGACTTTACAATCTAGTGAAAGAAATATACATTCATCATATTAATAAAGATATTATTAAAATTGTTATTATTCCTTGAGGAAAGAAAACACGTAAGAAGTGTTTGATAGTTTAGAATTGGGAGTCAGGGAAGGTTTTTCTAGAGTATTAGGAATTTCAGCTGACATATAAATGAAAGTAGGAGCTAGCCAGATGAAGAATTGGTCTTGAGGTGGAAAAGAGTTTGGTTTATTTAAGGAACTGAAACCATAATCGTAATAATATCATAAATTTATCTGGCTCTTAAAGCTGCCATATCTCCCAATTCATTTAGTCCTGTTTCTTATCATTAGATCTGTGCTTCCTTGCTTGTTCATCAATTTAGACAATGCAGTCTGGCTTATTGACTTCAGGTCAGTAGCAGCTAAGGTAGCTTTGGACAATATTCATAAGTCTCTTTCTATTCAAAAAAGAACAGTGCTCCAAAATAGTGACTCCTCCCAAACTGCCACTGAAGCTCTGTTGATGGATGTAAATGAACTTCTAGGTCTTTTCTGCCTCAAGAACAATTTCAAACATCATCTTTAATGAGTTTCCTGAGCAATTCAGAAGGATCTGTTCTCTTCTGTAGCTCTGGATGTCAATTTTGCATTGAAAGGAGCTTAACTGCAATACCACAAATGTATGCCATTTGAAAATCTATTCTAAGAAGAATGGGTCTGAAGAACATGAAACATGCATTCACACACTTAGTGAAGAGGAACAGCTAACTTAAAATCAAACGTCAAGGGCCCACAACAGGCTGTTTGCTGGAGGGATTTCAGGCAGAGATGAGTAGGGCCACATAATTAGTGAACTTCTGTTCGTGTATATGTGTGTGGGGGGTGGGGATGTATGTTTACATTTATAACTTTTTAAATAGTATCTAATGCTTAGGCCAACAGTTATACTGCTGTGTGTTACAGTTTTATATACTTTCTTCAGTAAATATGTTCAAGAATCCCATGTGTGTAAAACCTGATACTGAATACCCTTAAGAAAAGCGTATATTTGTTATTTGTTGACTTTCTCAGAGAAATCTTCCTGACTTCTTTGTCTAGGTAAAGTCCACCTGCTTCATACTGTCACAGTGCCCCTGATTTCCCTGTCATTACATTCATCATACTGTACTGCAATTACTTCTTCACTGTCTGCCTTCCCTGCCAGGCTGTAAGTGACTTGATGTAATGAATGAATAAATGCTCAGAAATCAAAGAGAAGAAAATGAAACCCTAATTCTGAGGGGCTTGGCTTCCTGAAGTGATTTCTAAAATCTCCCCTTTGGTATGATGACACCTTTTTTAAAAATTCAATTTCAAAAGCCTTTGGCCTACCTGCTAATTTATTTTTGAAAAAGTTCATGACACACCGTGGGATGACTGGAGACTTGTTCATTCTGGTGTCAATTCATTGGATGTCTCCAGAAATGCTGGCAGCACAGCACCAAACAAGATAATGGAATAGTACATACCCTGCAGCCAGGCAAGCTTCCTGATAGGGACAGGACAAGGTTCCGTGGAGCCTCATAACAGGGGCACCCAATTGAGACTCTAAAGTATGCTCAGCCAACTGAAGGTAGTTCAATATGCTTACATATACCTCTGGGCAATAATAGGAAACCAGAAATTAAAATCATTAGCTTAGCATCCTAACAAATTAATAAATTTCTCATCTGGCCTTGATAGCCCTCACAAAAGCCCTATGAATGAAAGGAAAATTCTCCTGGCAATTTTTTAGAAAAAACATTTTTAATGCATCTGTGCCTTTGAATCTATCTGTAGAGGTACTCGGTGCTCGTGTGTCTTGATACTTTAAGTATAATATGGGAAGAATATTCTTTAAAGCCAAACTCTCACCTTTCAAACTCTTTCAATAGATAACTTTGCAGTAAGCACTCTGCGTCTGTTTCAGGAAGCATGTCAAACACCATCGGCTTAATATTAAACTGGAAGGGAGAAAAAAAACAGCCACGAAAGATCTTGGGCTCATTTGAAATATTACCTTTTGTAGAGCACTGTTTGTGTGTCCACACTTCCTCTCTCTCTGAATTTGTTGGCTGCTGGTAGAGGCAAAAAGAAGAGATGGTTTTCAAGAGGTCATTAAATAGTCGTAAACATTCACAGATTTCTCTTGCTCCTCTCCATTTGGCTGCATTACAGAGCTGAAAGATGTTTGGTTTTCCTGCTTCTAGGAACAAAGCATCATGTCTTTGGTTAACTGTTTATGTCATCACCACCCAGGAATGAAACTTTTCCAATCAAAGAAAAATTTAAATGGTGCAACTGAAATCAAGAAAAATCTAGGACTAATTTGTGATGGAAAATCATTCATAGAAATTTATATTCTTGAAAGAAATTACAGGGTAATTTTTCCCAATGTTAAAATTTTAAAAACCATAATTTGGTGCAAATTAAATTTTAAAGACATTATAAACTCCTACAAATGGAAATTCACAAACTAAAACAGTCTGGAAAACTTAACTTGTTAAAAATACAGCAAATCTCTACTTTCTAAATATCTAAACTAGAATAATGAATAAATATTAGAATTCCATCTTTGATGCCATGTATTTGACCTTCAGGTTTCCAAATATAAACTGCTTATAAAGAAACACAGAAAGCATATGCATATATTTATACATGCATATATATTTCTATGTGCGTGCATATACTCACATTACAGAGCACGAGCGTGCATATGTGTGTATGAAAAGAACTTGTAAATTGTACTAATTACAACGAGAATTTTTAATTGTGATTTTCAAATCAAGTAATTGGATATGATATACTTAAATACCAGTTATATATAGTACTTAATGATAAATTTATGTGTATGATTTTTTACTTTTACAATTGCTTACAATCATACATCTTGAGTATTACAGATGCTTTGAGTTTTTATAGGGCAGAATACTTTAAAATGGAAGTCACAATTGTCATTTCAGCATTGTTTCCAGTAATACTGCCAAGAGAAACAAAATTTGAGAATCTTTGGGACATCGACATCTTCCTATATAGGACAACATCATTCTAATGGTGCAAATAAAACGACATTCAACTCCAGAATGTGAGGCAAACAGCCCCAAGTTGCAAAAGAATAGGCCTAACTGTATTAAGCCAACCCAGCTATGTGAGCCACTACACATTAATGGGCATTCTGTCACAGACAGAGGACAGATTGCCCTTTCAATTTTTTCAAATTATTCATATATATCCACGGAATATACGCAATCTGGAAGCTTCTTCAGTGATGTGTTTGTATTTGATATGCCATGAGTGTTTTGTAATATCATACTTGCTTGGCAGAGAAAATGTTATAATATCCAAAAAGACAACTGGGTGGGCACTGACATCTTAAATTTTCCTGTTACTTAGTACAAAAATGTATCATCTTTTACGCCAAGCTTATTCTTTCTCTTCTTCTTATCAAGTCATATAATAGAAAACATCATGGGCTTTAGAATAGAAAAGGCACGGGTTCAAATCCAGCTCTGCCAAAAGAATCTGTGCTCAATTTCACCAGCTCTAAAATGAGGACAATATTAACCCCAGAGATCAGTTGTGTCAGAAAACCCTGACTGTTAAATTGGCTTAATTATAAGGTAATGCATTATATCTCATCACAAGAAATCCTGAGGTAGGGCAGCCTCCAAGCTAGGTATGCCAAGGATTGGCTCGACTGCTTTACAGTTCTCTTTGTCCTCTATGTTGGCTTTGCTTCTCTCAGGGTCGGAGCAGTATGTTTGTAGCATATCAAGGCATCATAACCAGACAAGTCAGGATCAGAGGAAGAAGGAGGAAAACTCTCACAGAAGACTTCCTGGCCAGAAGCACCCCATACAAGTCTCATTGACGAGAATTAGACCACATACCCACTCCTGATGATCACAGACATGGGACCTGGGACTACCCTGGGAGCCTTAGACCATCAAGATTTACTCCTGATCAGACAATGGGGTTGGCTACCTTTTACCACATTATGTGGTGAAGGGAGTAGATATCTGAACAAACTAGGCATAATTTTGGCAAGAAAGGAAGAAAAAAATGGAAGCTGAGTGGGACAAACAATGACTGGGAAGCACTTCATAGAGGTTCTGAGTAGTGAATGAAACCACAGGTTATGTAAAGTCCACCTTTATGTGTCTGACACAAAGTAAATACTGAATATTGAATAAATAAAGCTACTGATATTACAATTGTTATTGTTATTATTGTTAAACTCTAAGGTGAAACACTATAATAGGAAACATGGTTGGATGGTTGGGATTCAAAATGAATACACCCTGATTTTACTACATACTATCTCCATGACTTACAGTCCATACCAGGGATTGGAATACTTTTTCTCTAAAGGAAAGTAAATATTTTAAGCTTTGTGGGGACATAGTTCTTTTTTGTCACATATTTTTCTTTTCTTAATTTTCTCAACCCTTTAAACATGTCAACACCATTGTTCTGGTACAAAAACAGACCACAGGCAGTTTTGACCCCTAACTTAAAGCAAGCACTCCTTAGCTTCTCTGTGCCCCAGTTCTTCCATCTGTAAAGTGGAGATACTTGTATGCTTTCCTTGGAGAGTTGTGGTGCAGATTAAATAAGTTATGTACACAAGTTAGAACCAGGACTGACTCATGGCACTCAATACATATTGGTGATAGAGGCTGTTGTTGTTTTAACGCACCACATATATTCATCCATCAACTGACAGACATATTCAGAGATAAAACACACAGACAACTCCAAGCAAGTACATTATGAGCTAATAACAAATTTTTTGGTGTTAAAGTTAAGGTATAACAAGTGACACAGAAGTGGCTTCAAGTGAGAGGAAGCTTGGCCCAGAGGAAGATCATGAGCTTATGGGCCAGGCAGACCTATGTTCCAATTCTGAGTCTACCACTTTGTCCTTTGTTGTGACCTCAGGAAAGTTATTTCACCTCTCTGTCCTTCAATTTCCTCATCTATAAAAATTAGATACCAATAAGACCTGCCTCATAGGATTGATCTGAGTGCTGAGAGAGGATGCATGTCAAAAGACTGGTACATCATAAGAGCTCAATAAATAGCAGTTGCTATCATTTTTCATTTCCTTTTCATCTGCATTAAATGCCTCTGAGGCTGTGTCTCCAAAATAGCCAGTTCATTACTTAACGAAAAACAGCAATTGCTTGATTGTGATTGACAATTTTTTTGACCGCCATGACCAACCTAGTAACTCAGAACAACCCATGTGTGTAGAAAAACAAGACTTGACTGGTTAATTAAGCCTAAAATGTTGATCCAATAGCCCTGTGTATACACACGACTTGATTATGATTTCTTTCAGTTATGTACTGCCTTTCTTAATATATCTGACAGGAAAATGATTGAATTTTAATCATTCAATTTTGAAGTTTATGCCCAGAGGCTACTAAGCTTTAATTTAGCTCTGTTACTAAGTTGATTGGACATTCCCACCCCAACCAAGCTAATACTAGATTTCGTTTTCTCATCCTGGGTGTCTGCTAATACAGATATAATTTGAGGCAAATCTTCAGGCTCCTGATAATAGCCACCCAAGTCCGGGACAAGAAGTCAAATCATAATGTGGGTATGATATAGGCAGCTTGAAGATATATATGGGGGATGCTATTTACAAAGAGATTGAAAATAGAAATGTATAGTTATGATTTCCTTTTAAGTATCAGATTTAAGTTTTAACAGAATTTGAGGTAACATTGCAAGACTATCTACTATGCACCACACGTAGTTGAGGGAACTGAGGTACAGAGAGGCCAAGTAAGTTATCCAAAGTCATGTAAGTAATAAATGCATGAAGGAAGAGCAAGTCAACTGGTCCTTCCTATCAATTACCCATTCAGTCTTTGTGCTGAATTAAATGACATATTAAACTGTAGTCTCTCAAGTCCTCAAAAAATCCTTAAAGAGTGTCCTATTTATAACTCTCTAGTTTTAGTTTCATTTGGCCCTCAAGGGAATAGCTAATATTTACCAAATTACTGAGGTTAACTACTGAAAGAGAACAATTTATCCCCTTATTTTCTGTAGGTTCCTGGAAGGCATGGACCATGTCTCTCTTGATTACTGCTATATCTCCAGTGTCTGGAGAAATGCTTGGAACATTTTAGATGTTCGGTACATATTTCATGGATGAACAAAAATTTGAAATCCTAGAAAACGGAACATGAGGTGTAAACTCCTGACCATGACTCTCTCACTGCGAGGCATCAGATACATGAGAGCTCCGGAAGCAACCCAAGGCATACTTCACTTACCCTTTCAGGAATAGATTGCTGAAAATCCCAGCTGAGTAATGCGCCAGTGTGGGTAGAATTGTCCAGTAGTGAATGATTTTGATGCTGCGCTCAGATCTCCCTCTTTCAGAACTGACTTATTTCTCCAACTGCTGGGAGTCTCCGCTGCAGTATAGCCTTCAATTGTCACCTCTCAACAGAAATTGCCTCAGATGAAGAGATTCACCTCGCCCGAGGCCACACCCCTTCTTGGGGCAGCCCACATCCAGTGAATAATCACTGAAGTGATGTAAAAGCCCCGCCCACTTGCCCAAACTCAAAAAACTCTAAAAGGCCTTCTCAGCTTCAAAACACTTATGGTATTGGCTGAGGCTTTTGTTGAAACTCTGTCACAGACCAGCTTCTTCCTCTGCCCAATCTTGCTTCTTTCCCTTGCCTTCCACCCATGTTGATCCCAAAGACACTTCTTATGTTTTATTTTTTTATTTTTCCTTTTGCTCCCAAACCCCCTGAGACATAGTTGTGTATTTTTAGTTGTAGGTCCTTCTAGTTGTGGCATGTGGGATGCTGCCTCAGCATGGCTTGATGAGTGGTGCCATTTCTGCGCCCAGGATTCGAACCAGTGAACCCCTGGGCCACCAAGGCAGAGCGCATGAACTTAACCACTCAGCCATGGGGCCAGCCCCAATACTTCTTAATAAACATCCTGCTTGCTCATCTCTGTTTCAGTATGTGCTTCCTGGAGAGCCCAATCTATGACAAATCCCACCATGTCCTCCTTTTTCATAGCACGCTTTCTTCATGCAAGCACTCTCTTCTCTGGCGCTCCAAGCTCTCCCTTACCCAATACTTAGGATTTATATAAATGCTCCAGTCAAGTACAGCCAATCACACGGGCACAGCGGAGAGGAAAGAAGTTTCTACGCTTCCTTGTTAGATCTAAGCATTCTGGGGTTAATAAATTCCTTCTCGAGACACCTAAGAAATATTTCTCAAACTCTCCTCTCAGTCAGAAAGAGTGAATACATCCACCAGAAGGACTAGGGATGTAGCCTCAAGTGGCCAAGGAAGCTCAACATCCTTTTGAAGTCCGAAGTTTTATGGGAGAAATAATTGTGAATATGGCATTTATGTTGATAATGTGCCATGTTTCTCTTAGTTTAAAGTAATGCCCCCACCAAAACTTTTAAAAAACTGAGTAAAATTCTCCAAGAAGGTGACGCTTGTTCTTCTTATAACTTTTCATGCAGTGGGACATCTGAATTAAAATGTGGCTTAAGATCCAAACTCCTGGTAGAGATATAATGGGGTTATGCAGCATGCCTCTTCTGACTGGGCAGTTCCTGCACCTTACTAGTTGTTAAGTATTTTGAATAAAATCCCCACCTAAAATGTATGATTTTCAAGGAAACTAGGTTGTATCACATTTTGTCATATCAATTATTTTTACTTCTCTTCCTTTTAGAGATTTTTATCTTCCTCCTTCTACACCTCTTCTATCCCTCCTTATCCACACCTCTGAGCTCCCTTTATATCTCCTCTCCCCATCTTCCTTTCATTCTTTGCTCTGTCTAAAAGCTTTATGACCCCATTTTAGGTTAAGCGTGAAGCAGGCAAATTAGGCATGCTGGTGCAGGTCTGATATTTTGCATCTTGATTAATATTCAAACTTGGAATTATAGTAAAGCCTCTGAACATTGGTTTTGGATAATCCTGCATTACCAAATCCAAAAGTCTTGATCAATTAATCTACACAGTTCTGTATAATTCTGATACTATGATACTTTGCCCAAATTACTGTCCAATAGGCTAAAACCCATCCAGTCTAGAACACTTACCATGTCCTGATTTAGCTCAGAGTAGATTCTAGATGAAACAATGATTCAAATTTTGAAGAGTGTGATAACAATCTGAATATCTAGCTGTATCAACAATAACTATAACAACATTATCAACAAGAATAACAGTAAGAATAGCTAAGACTTCTTGAGTGCTACTATATATCTGGCAATGTGCTAAGAGCATTTTGTGTATTAAACCACTTAACCTTCACAACAATTCAATGAGACAGGGACTGTCATTTTGCTTTTATTCACAGATGTTGAAAATGAAGCTTGGTGAAGTTATGTGATTTCCTCAATGTCATACAGCTATTAAGTGATGAAAACAAGATCTGAGCCCACATAATCTGTCAATAGAAGAAGCTTCTTTAGAATCTGCACATTCCTTTAGTGAGGAATTATTTCATTATATTCAATCATAGTTTATACCATCTATTTTCCCCACTAGATCATGAGCTATTTTCAGAAAGTCTACTCAGTTCATCTTGGGATCACCAGCTCTTAGCATAATGCTTGTTCGATATTAGGCACTATATAAACGAAGAAATAGCAATAACGGCAAAAAAGAAGGGAGCTACCTACTCTTACTAAAGGTGCTATGGAAAGATTTGCAGAGGAGGTGGCATTCTAATTAGGAGTGTACTAAATATATAAGAGCAGAAAGGACATTACAAGAAAAAGGAATAGACTATTTCTAGGCCCCAAAGAAAATGAAAAATTCTGAGGGGGATGCATCACAAGGTGCATAGAAGAAGACGCTGTGTAGCATGGAGAGCAATGTCAAGAAGCCCACAACCAGGAGGGAAGGGCGACTGGGCCCAGGTCACAAAGAGGGTCGTTTAATAATATGTCAAGGAAAAGGAGTTAAGATATTATTGGATATTTGATGGAGACACAGAAAGATTTTAGAGATTTTATAGAGAGATTGACAAAGCTTACTTTAATTTTGAAAAGATCATTCTGGCTGCTATGTGGAGAATGGGAGAGATTCAGAAGGGAAACAGGAGAATAATTAGGGTTTTTTGCAGTCATTCAGGTGACGGAAGATGATAGCCTGAACTGAGCTGTCATGGAACACATGGAGGGAATCAAATCAATTCAGGATTTAAGAGATTATAGTAATGTCTTAATAGATAGGTCATAGATAAAGGATAGATGATAGATTGATAGATAGATAGGTAGGTAGGTAGGTAGATAGATAGATATGTAATTGGAAGAATGGGAGGGGAGAATTGATTGGAGATGAAGAAAGATTAAAGGGAGTAGCTCAGAATGAGTCTAAAGCATAAGATGAGGAGTATAGGAAATTAACATGTTTGGGGAAGAGCTAATGTATTTGGCTTGGTGTGTCTTATACATAGATTTTTATAGAGGCACTACTTTTTAAAGCATAGTTGAAACACGTAGATTAAATTTCCCATAAAATAAAAGCAATACTGCTTATGACCACCAAGTTCTTCAAACCCTCTGTGTGTGTGTGTGTGTTTGTGTAAGATTGGTCCTGAGGGAATATCTGTTGCCAATCGTCCTCTTTTTGCTTGAGGAAGATTGTCCCTGACCTAAAATCCATGCCAATCTTCCTCTATTTTGTATATGGGACCCCACCACAGGATGGCTTGATGAGCAGTATGTAGGTCCACACCCAGAATTGAACCAGCAAACCCCGGGCTGCCGAAGTGAAGTGCATGAACTTAACCACTATGCCACCGGGCCGACCCCCAAACTCTTCTTTTGAATTTCAGTTGCTATTAATAGAAATGAAATTTCTTGGGGTTGAGTTAGTATTTTAAATGGTATTTCCTGAACAGAATCATCTACCTTGAACATTTCACTCCCTCAAACATTGTCTGTTGTAATTCTGCATGCACTCTGTCCTAGAGGTTTTCCTCTGCTGTAGAGTCTTATAATTCAAATGCATGGTTTGTTAATTCCATATGATGTGGACTATACTATTGCCAGCATGTTGTATTACATTAAGCCAATTTGCAATCATAGATACTTCAAAAATTTATAAATACTAAAGTTTGATTCTCTTTCCTTTGCAATTACTTTTTTAGAGGTTTATTTTAGCCTTTTATTCTTCCTTAAACTCACTTTAGCTAAGTTTTGTCACAAACCTAAATGCATTCAGAGTCTAGGCAGATATACTAGGTGAGCAAAGCAGGCCAGTTATAAGACAATTCCGAGTGATGAAGCCTGTAGTTAAAGGGGAGGTAAGCCTTGTTGAATGATATTTAAAAAGAGAAAGAGAAAGCAAGAAAACTAAAACACTGTTCAAACAGAATCAAAATATATTTGTTGGCAAATTCCTCGTTTTTTGTACTATGCTTTAGCAATTATACGGGATAGGGATTTTCATGGGATGAATAGTGTCTCGGCTCCATCCAGAGACTATCCTATCTTGGCAGGAGGGGATTAAGTAAAAAAAATCCTAGGTATGAAAGATGACAGGCCAATGGAGAAGGAAAGAAAGCTGGACTGACTTAAAGAAAGCTGGGGTGAAGCTAGGACCAGAGCAGAGCTAAAGTGATGAATTTGGCTCCAGAGTTGGCCACTCAAATGGTTATAGATCCAAATCACAATATGCAAGGGCGCGTCATTAACTCAGTTGGGAGTAATCAGTGTTGATAGTCAATAAGGCCTGATATGATGGGTAGGACATGGAAGTAGGCATTTTGAGGTGTAATGATGCTTAGAATCAGAACAGCATGCATATTGGGGGTAGGAGTTCCATCTGGTTGAGAACTAGACATAAAAGAAACTAGATCCAACTCTTCAGGGGAGTTGGCTCACATGAGATTAGCAGAGCACTAGGGTTCTGCACAGGTTTCTAGGGATGAAGAGTACAAACTAAGAAACCAAAAGAAGAACATTGTGATATGGGCTGAGCATAAAGGAAGGAGGACAGGAAACACCTGCGAAGGAGTGAGTACTTATGTACCCAAGACACATCTCCAGAGACGTGAGGTACCAGGCTTAAGACAGCAACACTAACTCTGGGTCCTACCAAATTGTAAATATGAGATTCCTGATATCCTGCCAGGCTAGTTCACTATAGATTCCTATAGTGGGTGGAGGCAAACCTACAGGTTGGAAGTATTAGAGGAGTAACTGAATGGGGCTGGGGCTGGGACAGTTAGGCAATGATAAGTCCTCAGGCACTTTGAGCTTGTCCTTGCTGTTCACCTTGGTAAAAATGCTGTATTTGTTTTCTGGGTGCACACAGGAGAGGAGCTTACCTCCTCTGATTCTATTTTTCTCTAAAATCGTTGGGCTTATCTTATGAAAGTCTAATGCAACCTCCAAGACATATTCCAATTTCCTCGCGTGCTACTTGGAAGGAGAAGAAGCTGCTATAGATGATCTGAGCTAGGGTTACTGGGATTAATCCAAATTTAATGCTGAGCTCTGAGGAATGTAGTGTTCAGTGAATATGGTAAACTTAGGGGTAATATGAGCCAATGATGATGTTGACAGTGCTTTTAATATAGTGGGTAGAGTACAAGAACAAGAATCATCAGTAGATAGTTTCTGTTCAAATAGAAGGCAATGTCTTAGTGCTGGGTAATGTTTTTTGTTTGGCACAGGATCCAAGCTAGCACCTGGGAATTGAAAACAGGGTCCAGCTATGGGATGAGGGATTGGCAAGGACTAAGTAGAGAACTACGGCTCCATCTGAACAGAGGGGATTTTGGGCATGGCTTCAAAGAAGGCCTAAACTAGCTATAAAGGAACTGCTGCAGATGCCCAGTGTTTACGATGAGGTGGATATTTGGGTGCTCAGAACAGCAAGGCCAGTTCCAGACTCCACCACTGATGTAAATAGGGTTCCTAATATTCTGCCAGTTTGGACCAATATTATAATATTGGCTCAAATCCTGGATGGCACAAAACCTATAGTTTGATAAAATAGTACCTGTAGCTGAGCAGGACTGGGAAGTCAAGGCTTGACACTTTGGTTTTACAAAAGCAAAGGAGTATTTAGCATAATTATGAAAATTGATTTGCTACCAAATCAGTGCATACCTGGACCTTACTCTATTGAGAATTAGAGAAAATTACATAGACTATTGCACTTTACCCTTAACCTTCACTCCCCAAAGGAAATAATTATAAATTGTGGAAGAAACAATAAAGGAACTGTGTGTCACACTGTAAATTGAATGGACCTTGGCTCACTGTTATTAGGAATGATTTAATGAAAGCTGTTCTCCAGAAATGGAGCTTTGTAATCAACAGAGAGCAGGGATAGAAAAGAAATACTTTTAAATCGACAATAAGAGTGTAATGAATGAGGTCATAGAGGCCGACTCAGAGAAAGCAGTAAACTGAGCCAAAGTCGCAGACTCACAAGGAAAAAGGAAGCATGGAAAGGGTCCCATTGCTCCCACTTCCTCCCAAGCATTAGTTTTCCCATCTGCTTAATGATGATTATAATAGCTCAGGTCTGTGTTTCTTGAACATTTTGATTATGAAATAAATGAAGCTCGCTACCTTTCCTACTCTCTGTGTTCAACATTTTGAACAATTGAGTGCAGTTTTGTAAGTGCGGATGCAAGCTTCTAACAAGGCACTTTGATAATTACCTCTGAATGTAGTCTTTCTTTGCATTGCAGGGTGGAAGATGGGTGACCCCTGTCTGTTCCTGTTGTCTCCTTTAAATGATTCAAACATGTCCTTTTACAATCCCACAAGAGCTACCATGGGGGCTTGTGTTCCACCTGGGGGTATGCCTAAATGTATATTCTGGATGTTTTTGCATCTGTACTACTTTCTCATTGCTTTTCTTATTCCTCACTTTGCCCTGTTTGGAATCTAGGCTTCAATTTACTGTTAATGAAGGACCCTCATATTGGAGACAGTTTGGGTCTATTTACCTTGACTTTGACTCTATTTTGTTGTGGTACACAATCTCTAGCATTTATTATTTCGGTTACAATACCACTATTATTGTTCACCACCATCCTCTCCCAACTTTGCACAAGGACACCTACCCTATCTCTAAGGATTCTGCACAGCTTGATCTCTCCTTAGGTTCACCTAGAAAAGAATAAGACCACCATGTTGCTCTTTAGCACCTGTAGGTTATGTTCTATTTCAATGGCTCAGCATGGTAAAAGTTTGTCTATCTACATCTTGAAGTGAGTTTATTTTGCCCCAAATGGAAAGTTTTATAGCAAATACCACATGAGCATTTGACTCTGTCTTGAATATTAATGATGCTATCCAAAAAAGAGAGATTTCATTACTTCCATGGTATCTAAGAAGCAATGCCATGCAGTGTTTACTAGCCAGCTGTTAGCATGCATGGGTACAGACTGACAGCAGAATCAGCAAACAATTGGCTCAGTCTCTGAAACATGTTTTTGTGCCAAGCACATGAAGTTTTAATTATAAGCACTTTGAAATATTCATGGTTATTGAATTTCCTTATTTCCATGCAGAAACAAGATAAAAAGTTCTTTTGAAATCTGATGACAGAAAACACTTGATACTGACAACGCACAGTTGTGTAATGCCTAATTAATCACTCGTAGGAAATAAGCATTTTGCCCTGAGATGGTTATTATGCTCAATGCCAAAGTATAACAAACCAAAATGTGGCCTCTATCATAATTCCACATCTTTATAAAATATCTTGTCAACATATGCAAGATGACCTTCATTTATATGACAATATTGTAGGTACCAGCATGTCCCGTGGTTGGCTATGAAAACTTCAGAGTTTCCCAGTTTGCCAAGCTCATCTTGTTTCATCATTCCTACGCTCACATGAATGCTGGTATGCATATACTGTTCCCTGAAGCTTATGTTCAATATCCCACTTCCCCTTGAATTTTGACCTTAATGAAATTCAGACAGTTTTTCATTAAACAAAAATCTATTGAGCACTATATTAGGCACATAGGATACCAAGAAAAATACAACATAGCTTTTGCAATCAAGGATTTCAGTTTAGGGGCGAAGTTAGCCATGTAAACAAACAAGAGTAACGCAAATTAAAAAGTGAGAAGTGAAAAAAAAAGTTCATATAGAATGGAAGTATTGAAGCATGCTTTGAGAACTCTATGATTCAATGGGATCAGGCAAACCTCCCCCCTCTCGCACCTGTTCCAATCCGGTTGACTCATCTTTTCTTACTAACCACTTCTTATAGCCCATACTTCTGTGGGGGGCTCCAGATACTCATGCTTGCACTTCTGCCAATGTTCATTATAGCCACCAGATCTCTCCACTACCAGTGCTGAACCTCAAGGTTCATGTTGCAGATCACCACTGAAGATCTGCCGAGAAAGGTGTGCCCAACTCTACTACAAAGCTTGACTTTCCTTTTTGGGGGGCAGTCATTTCTCCATGATGTCTTTTGATTCTTCCACAATGTCAACATTTACAAAATCATTCTCAATGTATGAACCTGGAATTACCTATATCAGAGTTATCTAGGGGTGCTTGTTAAAACCTCAGATTTTTGGACCCTACTCCCAGAACTATTAAATCAAAATTTCTTGGGATAGAGTCCAGTCATCTCCCAAAGGAATTCTGTTGCACTCTAAAGTTTACAAACAATAGTTCAGAGACTATCCATACTATAAAATCCTCTCAACATCATATCCTGGGCTTCCTTTCTCTTGATCCAGCCTTCAAATTCTCCTTATGTTCATTCATTCATTCATTCATTTTGTTAAGAAGACTGACAAGGCCCCTAGATTCATGTACCTTACATTCTAGTGGAATTCTAATAAGGCATGTGGACAAGTTCTTGAGAGTTCCTTTAACATTTTCATAGACATATAAAATACAAACAATAACGTGTGCAAATACAAATCTTAATGCATAGCTTGATGACTTTTTGCATATTTATATACCCATGTAACCAACAACATGATCAAGAGATAAAATGTTTCTAGCACCCTAGAATGTTCCTTCATGCCGTTTTCCAGTCAACATCATCTTCTCCATCCTCCTGTAAAGGGAACTACTATTCTGACTTTTATCACCGTAAATTACTTTTGCTTGTTTCATCACAATAGATTAGTATTTACTTGTATAACCATTATACAATATTTCTTCTTTTGTATCAGACTTTTTCCCTGGACTTTAAGTTTGCGAGTCTCATCCATGTTATAATATGTAGCAATAATTCATCATTTTTACTGTTGTTTTTCATTGTATAAATATAGCACTATTTACACATTCTACTGTTGATAGATATTTGGATATTTCCTGTTTATAGCTATCAAGAATAAAGATAAAATGACTATACTTATACATGTCCTTTTGAGGACTATACAATCATGTCTTTTGGGCATATACTCAGAATATAATTGCTGGGTCATAAGATAGATGTATGTTTATTGCCAATCTTTTTTCTAAAGTGGCTCTACCATTTTTCATTCCTAGCAATAATACAGTTATGCATCTCTTAACGACGGGGACCCATTCTGACAAATGACACCGTTAGGCAATTTCATTGTTGTGTGAACATCATAGAGTGTACTTACACAAACCTTGATGATATAGCCTACTACACACCTAGGCTATATGGTATTAATCTTATGGGACCACCATTGTATACGCGATCTGTCACTCACCAAAACGATGTTATGTGGTGCGTGACTGTATATGAGATTTCCAGTTATTCAAGATTCTCACTAACTCTTGTTATTGTTCCTCATTTTAATTTTATCCATTCTAGTGGATATGTAGCAGTACCTCATGGTACAAGAAGGAGAGA
Organism: Equus quagga; assembly: GCF_021613505.1. NCBI lineage: Eukaryota > Metazoa > Chordata > Mammalia > Perissodactyla > Equidae > Equus > Equus quagga. Next base: position 9,384,151 of record NC_060276.1, read on the forward strand.
ATTTACAGCAGGGTGTAGGAATGTGGAGGGGAAATCATGAGTTCTTTCTTTTATTTTTTTGAGGAAGATTAGCCCTGAGCTAACTACTGCCAATCCTCTTCCTTTTGCTGAGGAAGACGCCCTGAGCTAACATCCATGCCCATCTTCCTCTACGTTATACGTGGGACGCCTACCACAGCATGGCTTGACAAGCGGTGCCATGTCCGGACCCGGGATTCGAACCAGTGAACCCTGGGCCGCCGAAGCTTAACATGCGCACTTAACCACTGCGCCACTGGGCCTGCCCCTTTGAGTTATTTCCTTGAAGTGTTTAGCTCAATATTTTTTGATACATCCAAATGGAGATCATAGTCAGGTAGTTAGATATATAGTGCTGGAGTTCAAAGAAAAGATCTCTTCAACCCAAATCCTTCCACCATGTCCTCTTATTTCTATCACCTCATTAATCATAATTTCCTCCACAGACTGCCTTATCTAAAACCTGTATATCCCTTGGAACTGGCATATTCTTTTTCAAATGAAGACTTTTTCCACACCTATTTCAGAGTAGGGAGATCAGATAAGCACCATCCCTGCTCCCCACTATTATAACGAGACCTTTATTCTTTCCATAATAATATAAATTACCCTTGGTCCTTTGAGGTATGCATCCAGCTATATACATCATTTTCTCCCATCTTGTCACTGTTATCTGCTGACTTGGTTTGCTCTATTCCACTCTACTCAGAATTTTTTCTCTATTCTGGAAAAGGTCTCCTCCCTATCCACAACCTACTCAATGTCTAGTTTCCTAGTTCCTTAACCTGCTTGTTCTACAAAAACATTTTTTTCCTTTAGCCGTTCACTATTAAGGTCATAACCTGAATAGTATCATGACCTGAATATGCTTCATTTCTAAGGTCATCAAACAGCCTACTAACTAATCATAAATTTCTGCCTGAATGTAAATCCAATTTTGCTATAAGCACATTTTCTTTCCTCCCTAGTGGAAGCTGTTCATTCTTCCACAATCCCCTGCCATCACATTTCAGATTTGAGATCACTATCCTCCTAGCTTCAGAATATTTCTTTCAGAACCTTATTTCTCCAGCTTTTATTTTTTTAAAAACTAAGTCCTGCTTTTTTGAGACACATGCCCTCTGGCTAGGCCATCTTCTAACTTCTTTTCACTTTATCCAAAATTCTCCCCCCTCCAATTATTCATTCAAGACAAAGGCACGTGGACAACAGGACTTCTATTTATCTCAAACCTTGCTATCATCTTCTCTAATGTCTATGTCCATGTAGATGAGCTGTTGAACACTCTGGGTCTCTCATTTTCTTGGCATTCAATGTACTCCTTCTACTGTCTATTTTAGCCAACTTGTACAATCACACACCAGGACCATCACTCAGAAATATTCCACCTCCAATTTATTCCAGTTTTTTTTTTTACCATAAGCTCCAACTTATTCATTTATTCTTTCTACTATTGTTCTTTGAATTTATAGGCACTTCAAATTTTCAGTAACCCCTCAACTTTCTTCCTATCTATTAGCTCAATCCTTACCTCATAGAGTTTATATTGTCTATAACTTCAACTACTCTTCCAATCTCCCTTTCTTCACATACATCTGACAATATCTTAACCTTGGATAAGCCTAAATTTCACCTCTTCTCTTGCCATTAAACTGTAAAAAGCAGCAAAACTTGGCTGATGGTAACACTCTAAAATTAGTGGTTACTAGCCTCAACCAGGGCTCACACACTAAGTAGCACTTAGTCCTACTAAGGTTTCTCTAATCAGCTTGACCCCCTTTCTCTACAATGACTGCCTCAAATCTACCAAGTTTCCTGAAACTTCCAATGTCACAAACCTATCCCATACATTTCTGAGCAGATTAATTCACTTCCTACAAACCTACCTACGTCCATACTCACTCTTTCTTCATTCCCTCCAGTTAGAAGTGAAGAGGTATGACTGCTCCTATCTAAACTATATCACTCAAATTATGTTTGGGATTTCACACTCTCCTACCTTTTCATTGTTCCTGTATTTCAACTTTCCTTCTCTACTGAAAATTGTTCCCATCAACAATTATGTATTCCTAATTTTTACCTGCCTCTATTTTTTTGTTTTCCTCTTGACCTCACTGCTTCAGTCAGCGCTAATTTTCTCCTCCTTATGCACAAACTTCTCCTTTAAAAAGTTGTCTATACTCATTGTTTCAATGCACATGCCATTCACTCTTCGACCAAATCCAATCTGAATTCCACTTTGATTATGACAATGATACTGCTCAAAATAAGGCTCATAAATTAACTCTATTTCACTAAATCTAATAGATACTTTAGTCTTCATGCCACTCTGTTTCTCTGTCTCACTCTAGTTAGTTGATTGCCTACCCCTTTCCTTCTTGAAAGACTTCCTTCTTTTGACATAGTTGACACCGTACTCTCCTGATATCCTTCCTTTACCTATCCTTAAATGTGCTGTTCCTCATAGATCTGCCCTATACTTTCGTCATGCACATGCTTCCTGGATGAGGCCATCAAACCCATGGATTTAATTAGCATAAATATTCTGATGACTTCAATATTTTAATATCTAATCCAAATATCTTCTTCTGTAGACCAGGCTCATATAAAGAATTTCCTATTGGACATTTCCCTATTGAGTTTTGTGATGGATCAGAATTGGCCACCTCAAAATGTGTCTCTTTGGCTTGATTATTTTTAAGAACAAAAGACTCTTAAAGAAACTTTGACCTTCCCACTAACTCCCTAAAAATTTTAAGATAAAAGGTCTGTTCCCAGGATAGGCCATCACCATAGATAACTCCGGGTATAAGTAGACTGGGAGGATCCTTGCTAAGCCCACTCTTATCAAAGTTCTGTTTACCAAATATTCACTTTTCCATTTCCATGTGAATTGCCTTCCTCCCATTTGAAGCCCCAAACCGCTACTCCCAACACCCTCCTTTATCTTTAGCTGAAGATAGTATTTAAGGGAACAGCCTCTGCCATTTGGGTGAGTTCCTCAGTTTTCCTGAGTGTCTTCCATTTACACATCTTATAAAACTTTGATTTTTCTCCTGTTAGTCTGTCGCATGTCAATTTAATTCATAGCCCAGCCAGAAGGACCCAAAAAGTAGAGGAAATGTCTTCCTTGCCTACAGTTTGCACTGTCCTTAGATTCAACATGATAAAACAGAATGTTCTTTCTGTCACCTGAAACTTGTTCTCCTTCCCTGTGCTCTCAGTCACAGTAAAAGATAAAATATTCTACAAAAGCCAAAAACATGGGTCTTATTTTGATCCCTCTTCTCATTTTGGCTTTATCATGTCCCATAGATTTAGCACCCATTCCTTGTCTTTATCTATTTAACTAAATCTCCACTACAACTCTTATCCAAAAGATTGTTGTGCTTCTCTTGAACTACTGAAAATAATCTCCAAACTTGTCTCCATACAACCCTTCTCGCCTCCTGCATGTCTGCTTTATGCACACCATGCATAATGACACTTAACAAATTAATTCAATCATATATATTTCCATTTTATAAAGTAAATAACACTATTTTAGTCTACTGTCTACAAATGTGGCTCTTTCATCAGAAAACTCTATCTGACTTTTGGATAGACTGAACTAGATGGTCAGTTTCTTTTCATACTCTATTTATTTAAAATTAGAAAATTCTAACTCACAATTATAGGTTGTTGCTAATGGCAGCAAGTATTTCATGGCTCTTTCAGATTGATTGCAATATTAACATGAAATGAGGACGAGAAATTATGGAGACATCTCTCAATAAAAACTATTATCAGTTCACTATCACATGCAAAGTTGACCAGCGTATTGCACTCAATAGCTGGAACATTGGATATTTCAGCTTGTCAGAGAATAGGTTACAATTCTAGTCTCCATTTTCCTTTGTCTTTGAAAAATATTCTACATGTTCTACTAAAGCATTTAAATGTGGGTTTTAACTATGCCTAATGATATGTCATCAGTTTCTTTCTCCAATTAGTTGAGGAAGATCTTTGGATTTGGGGAAAGAGCCAAAATCTTGGCAATTCTTTTGCAAGCCGTCTGCACTTAAGATATTTTGACAGATTATCCACAGTACTGTAAGTAATGATGTTTTGTGCATGAAATCATAGGTTTAGTCTGTTCAAGATACTGCATATATCTCTCTTCTGGTATGAAGACAAGATTTTACTTCTCCTTCCTTTTAAAAAGTTCATATGTGAGTATTATTCCTCAAGAGTAATCACAGTTCACAAATAAAAGTAAAGTGTTATTTTTTGACCATTTCTGTACACAGCATGCACAAACAATGCATTCAATGATCATGATTTGATCACTTTCATAATTTTCACTGAGTTAACTTGAGGAGGTAGAACTGTTTTCTGCGATTAAACCAGTTTGTCGAGTCACATTCAGGTGCTACTGCTTTATTTTCATGACAAACTGTGACTTGTTGCATACAGAGCTGGTGCCCCTGAGGGATACTCCTGGTGCAGCTTTTCTAGTCTTAATCATGTGTTAAAACGTAATCATTAACTAAATGAGAATTTAAATTTTTCTTCTTCTGTAGCACAGGTTTTCAGTGGTAAACAAAATAAAATGTGATCCAGCGTTTGTTCCAGATGTATGTTTGGCAAGTATGCAGGAGGCTGATTCACACTTTACATATCAGTACAGCAAATTTTAAAGAAAATATCTTCATGTTTGATAAGTATTTGCTCTTTCACTTTGTATGTCATTGATATCACATGAATTCCCATGATCTTTATTATATTGTGACCGAATGGCTTTCTGTTTTTTCACTATATATAATTATCATTAACTTTGTAGATTTTTTTAGCTTATACACTGTACCTTCTTTGTTTACTTTTAAAAAATTAGTTGCTAAAGTTTTAATTTTCTGTAAGTTATCGCTTGCTCCCCTTGAATAACTTTATACAATTTCACATATAATGTAGGAACTTAAAATAGTATATTTATAATTCCACACTCCCATCTTTTGTGTTATTGTTGTCATACCTTTTAGTTATGCATGTTAAAAATCCAAGAATACTATGTTATTATTTTTTAAGCTAGTTATAAAATAAAAAATTTAAAATAGGAAAATATTTTATTTTACCCACATATTTGCCATTCCTAGTACTCTTCATCTCTTTAGAAAGAGATCCAATTTTCCATCTGGTGTTATTCTGCCTGAAGAAATTCCCTTTATCATGTCTTGTAGTGCTGGCCCACTGGAGATAAATTCTCTCAATTATTGGTTGTCTGAAAATTCTATATTTCACATTATTTGAAATATATTTTTACTGGATACACAATATTGGTTGGTAGATTATTTTTTCTTTTAGTCCTTTAAAAATATCACTCCAATGTCTTTGAATTGCATAGATTCTGATGAGAATGCTATAGCCATTCTTATACTCTATAAGTGATATGTTTTTTCCTCTCTGTTTTGTCATGCTATCCCTCTTTTTCATCTCTAATTATGATGTACCTTGGTATGATTTTCTTTATTTTATTCTGTTTGGATATTGTTGAGTTTTTTAGATATTTAGTTTTCATTAAATCTTGAAAAATTTCAGCCAACATTTATTAAAACATATTTCCCCCTTGGGGAATACAATTGCACATGTAAGATTGTTTGCTATTTTTCCACATGTCAGTGAGGGTAATGTTCATTTTTTGTCCAGTCCTTTTATTATCTGTACTTTATTTTGGTTAATTTCTATTGCTGTAACTTCTATTTCACCAATCTTTTCTTCTAAAGGATCCAATCCTCTCTTAAACACTTTTGTTTCAGATATTGCAATTTTCAGCTCTAGAAGTATGAGTTGGGGGTTTTAAAACATCTTTTTATTCCTTTCCTGGTTTTATTCATGCTTAAGTCTATAAGCATATTTAAATGAGCTGTTCTAAGTTTTTCTTGGATAATTTCATCTTCTCTGTCAATTGTGGGTCAGTTTCTATTCCATTATTTTTTCTTTAAGTTATGATTTGCATTTTCCTGTTTTGTCTCATATCTAATACATTTTATTGAATTCTGGACATTGTCATAATTAATTTTTAGTTTTTTAGATTTTTTTCTTCTTTTAAAGAGTGTTGAAATCTATTTTGGAAAGCAGTTAAATTATTTGTAGATAAGCATTATCCTTTTAAGTCTTGTTCTTACAAATTACTAGAGCAGGTCTAGAGGGAGCTTTCCTCTAGGGGAAGTTTAGCCCTGCTACTAAGGTTGAACATTCTGGGTTTTCTACTACATACCCTGACTTTTCAAGGAAGTCTCACTACGCCAGGTGGTAGGAATTGAAATGTCTTCAGCAGCTTTATAATCTCTGAAATTTGTTCAGCTTATATCTCCCTAGAGGTTGGTTTTTGCTTGGCTCCTCAATGAGTTTCACCGTAAATATGCTCTGATTAGTATTTATCCAAATACCTTTCTAGCCCTCTTTCTTGCATAACTCTTTATTTTCTAGTGTTTCCCACAGTTCTAGTCACCTCAGTTTTCTTGAACAACTATGTCTGTCTCCTCAACTCAGCAAGGCCTATAAGTATTTCTTGGGTTTTCCATTATTGTGTAACAGCCTATAAATTGCCTCCAGATAGAAATTCATGGAAAATCTAGGATTCAACTTGTCTATTTCCTTTCTCTCAGGGCTCAAACTCCTGTGCTGCCTTTTACTCAATGATTGAAAACAGTTATTTCATATATTTTGCCCACTTTTCTAGTCACTTATAGAAGGATATTAATTCCCTAGCAGTTATTAAAAATAATATTAAAATGACATGGTGGTATATTTCTATTTACATAAAGGTTACAAAAATAATCTATGCTGATACATGTGAGAAAGCAATTACATTTTTAGAGATAATGAGTTGGAAGGGAAACCAGGGAAGTTTATGGGATGCTGGTCATAATATATATCTTAATATGGGTGCCAGTTTCATGGGTATGTTTACTTAGTAAAAGTTCATTGAACTGTTCAAATACGTTTAGCATTTGTTCTTTTTATTGTGTGTATGTTACAGTTTGCAAAAATGTTTTGTTAATGACACGCAAGTATACTAACCAAGATGAACTGTGACTGTTAAATGAAAGGCCATTGAGATTAAGTTATCAATGCAATCTTATAGTACAGGTGAAAACTTTAAGAAGCTAATAATAATGAAATTTGAAAGATAATTTCTGTGAAATTAATCTTACTTTTAATTTTTAGCTTCATTTATTTTTCCTTTCAAACCACTAAACCTCTTGTGGAACAGTTGATATATACACAATAACAATCAATGTTCCATAGACCATACATTGAAGAATTCTTATTTATAAAGTGGGTTTCAGCTACTTTGCTTTCTGCTAATTTTGCCCAATGTAGCAATAAGACTTGAAGAATCTAGAGTAATCATGTTGCTTAACCAATAGAATGCCTCTTTCTGAAGGACATATTAAGTATTACATTTCAATTAAATTTTATGAGAGATGCTAGTTATGCAGATATATTTTGTTTATAATTAAACTGAGAGTTAGACAATTTAAATTTTCCTATATAATTTTTCAAAGTAATATATGAAAGTGATCATATTTTAAAAGGCCAATAATAAAGAAACCTTTATGAAGAAAAGCATATATGTTAACTGACCCTTCACACTTCCAATCTTGTTTTTATCCATTCATTTATCAAACGTGTTAGCCACCTAATATGTATGAGATATTCTTTTAGGAACAGGGTAAACATACAGAAATATTGTATTATTATTTCATAATTTATCATCTTTAAAGCTATCTATTGACACTGAGAGATAAAAGATAAGAATATAGCTCACTTACATGACTCTGGCTTAGTAAAAACAGCTTCTGAGAGCTTCAGAGTTGAAGGAGATTTTGGAGGTTGCACAATGCTGAGAGAGACTTCAATGAAAACATTACAGGAGAAAAAAAATAATGAACTCGATAATATAGCAATAGAAACTTTTCAAAACCAAATACACAGAGAAAGAAATGGAAAAAAACCCATATCATCAGTGATCTACAAGACAACAAAAAGTAGCCTAACTTGTGTGAAATTGAGCTTTCAGAGTGAAATAATAGAGGATTTGAAAAATTAAGGCTGAAATATTTCCAGATTTGATGAAAATTATAATCCCAGAGACCAAAGAATTTCAATAAAAGCCAAATGGGAGATTGAAGAAAACAGACCAAGCACATCATAATCAAATTTTTGAAAATCGGTGATAAAGATAAAATCTTTTAAAATCACCAGAGAAAAAAAATGCAGAGGTATAGCAGAATAAGTGTAAATATGATAGTAAATTCTCAGAATCAATGTAAACTAGACACTTTGGAGTGACATTTTTGAAGTACTAAAAATATAAAATCCTCTCAACCTAGAATTCTATACATAGTGAAAAATATCTTTAAAAATTGAAAATAAAGACTTTTTCAGAAAAGAAAAAAACAACATTGAGATAATTCATCACCAGCAGACTGGAGCTACAAAAATTGCTGAAGGTGTTCTGTAGACAGGAGGAAAGTAATACCAGATGAAAATATGGATCCATACAAAGGAATAAAAAGCATTGAAAACGCTAAATATTTGGATAAATAAAGCTTTTTTGCTTATTTTTTAATCTCTTTAAAAGATATTTGAGAGTGCAGGATGACAGAATAGGAGGTCCCCTACCCATATGCTCCCAGAGCAACAATAATTTGGCAGCCATCTAAAGACAAAAATGCCTTTGTGGGAGCTTTGGGATTCAGGTAAGAGCTTGTGAAGCCCTGGTGGTGCCCAAGACCAAGCAGAGCCATTTTGAGAAGGCAGGCCCATACCCAGGTGGCAGAATGCCAACTGTATTCCCTACTACAGACCCATGCGCAGCCCCATCCCCGTGTGGATTCAGCTACAGCCCCTTTTGTCCTCGGTTCTGCCACCAGCACCAACTTCCTAGGGACCCCACAAATATTGTAAGATTTATCTCCAGGAGTTGAATCAGGTTCCCACAGAAAATATCAGAGAAACATCCCCTTGTGCTTCTGGCAAGGGGAAGGGAAAAGGCACCATTTTGAAATATGCCATAGCACTTGTTATTCATATAAATGCTTGCCCTCAGAGGAAACTAGTTAACCAAAGCCTAACCTGCTGGGGTATTATCAGAGTTTAAATCACCTTGGAGAAGGGAAATAACCAACTTCAGCCTATTCTAGCCAATCTGTCCCAGCTAAGGGGGGGAAAATTTTGAGAAACTCATGGGAAGTTCACGGTATAGAGAATAGGCTCACTAAAAGACTTAAACATAATCATAGGAATATAGAATGCCTCCCCTCCCCCCACATCTCATCATCACATTACTAAAGAAAAAACCAATAGAAATACACAAAAGATAAAGTGGACTGAGACTTTTCCAAAATTAATGTCAGAAACCAAACCACAGATCCAGAAAGCTTGAAGAACACCAAGCAGAACAAATACAAAAAAATCTCACCTAGGCATGTCACATTCAGATTATAGAAATCCAAAGACAAAGAGAAAATCTTGAAAGAAGCCGTGGAGGGGAGGGGGTGCAAAACAACTTACCTATAGAGGAACAAAGATAAAATTACATCCAATTTTTCTTCCTAAACCATGGAAGTAATAAGAGAGTGAAATATAATATTTAAAGTGTTGAAAGATAAAAATACCAAGCTAAAATTCCCTATTCAGCAAATTTATTCTTCATAATTGAAGGAGAAATAAAATGGTCCGTTCATCAAGAAGTGAGTTTCAAAATACATGGAGTAAAAATTGATAAAACTGGAAAGAATAACAGACAAATCCACAATCGTGACTGGAGTTTTCAATAACCTTCTTTCAATAATTGACTGAATGAGTAAACAGAAAATCATAAATGAAATAGAAGACTTGAACAATACTATCAATCAACTTGACCTAATTCATGGTTTAGAACACTTTACCCAACAACAGAAAAACATATATTCTTTTAAAGACTAATGAAACATTTACCAAGATAGACCACGTTTGGGGCCAGAAAACAATTATCAATAAATGTAAAAGCATTCAAACCATGAAACGTATGTACTCTGGCTATAAATCAATAACAGAAAAATATCTGAAAAATCCACAATATCTGGAAACTAAATAACACACTTCTAAATAAGCCATGGGACAAAGAAAAGATCAAAAAGGAAATTAGAAAGCATTTTGAATTGAATGATAACGTAATATATATGGGATGATGCTAAAGCATTACATGAGGTGAAATTTGTAACTCTCAATACCTTTATTAGGAAAGAAGGTTTTAATTCAATGACATCAACTTTCACATTAGGGTATTAGAAAAAGAAGAGCAAAGTAAAGCGAAAGTAAGCAGAAGAAAAGGAGAAATAAATATAAGATAAACAATTGGTCAGGCTGAAGAGAGGGTATAAATTCTCAGTATTCTTGCAACTTTTCTACAAGTTTGAAATTATATAAAAATAAAAACACTTTCTTTAAAGGGAGGATTTTCCCATCTAAGTCAAATGGATTCTCCTTTTTTACACTTTACCAGTTTCCAAAAATATTTCTCCATTTTCATTTGCTTTACATTTAGACTATGACTTTCTTGTACAGGATATTTTTATGTGTTACTTCCCAAGGCTTTTAATTATCCTCTTTATGTTGTTGTCAAAATAATAATGCTCCTCTATTATTCTAGAATGTTTTCAATGTTCTCATTCGTACTGTTTGTTTCACATAGTTGTCTGTTTCTCCTGGAGACATCCATTTTAGAGGCCTCTGCAAACTCCTTTTGCTTCAAATTGGACCAATTACTCTTTAAGCCTACTACCACTAGCGCTACCACTACCACTACTACTAGAAGTACTACTACTCGCACATTCACAAACATGCGCACGCGCGCACACACACAAGCACACAGGTCTTTCTTGTTTGTTCTTATTTTTTTATTTTTTATTTTTTTTTTTGATTTCTAGTATTGCATTATGGTCTGAAAGTGAGGCCTACAAAATTTAGACTTTTTTGAATCTATTAAAGTTTTCTCTTACTTCAAGAACGTGATTCAGTTTTTTAAAAGTCCCTTAGGCATATGGGAAAAATATGTATTCTTTATTTTTAGAAAAACTGCTCTATCATCCATTAAATCAAGCTTATTTATGCTTATCTACATCTCTTATACCATTATTGATTTTATTGTACTTATTCTGCATTAATGTCTTTCAATGTAATTTTGCTTTTAATCAAATTTTTGATTTTTAAAGTTTTACCTTATGGATTTTGCGCCTATGTTGTTTTCAGCATAATACCATTGACTTAAAACTTCATTGTATCTACTATTCATATTACTTGCCCTACTTTCTGATTTCTATTTTCATAATATATGTTTAATCACTTCTTTATTTTTAATCTTCCCACATAATTTAATTTAGGTCTTTTCCTTGTGAGCAGGGACTTAATCACAACTTTCTTTTAAGAGGAAATTCCACCCAATCACATTTATTATAATTACCAATATGTCTGGTCTTATTTCTAAAATTTCATTTTTTTATTTTCTATCTAATCAACTTTTTTTAATCTTCATCTTCTTTTGAATGCTTCATTGTTTTCTTTTGCATTATGTTCTCCCCCACTGCTGGTTTCAAAGAGGTCCTGCATAATTCTTCTGTACCCTACAAGTTGTAAAACACCTACTTCAAGTGAATATTGATATATCAAAGTACATAAACTGCAGAATGGCTATGTAGCCACAGTGAACTGAGTTGAGACCCTTTCCATATTTTTACTCTTTTCCCAACTTCTAACTTTTGTTTTATATATTTGAAATGTGAATTTTAAGTTATTTTTACAGAATTAATTTATTTTCTATTTCAAGAAACTACTCTTAACATTTTCATTATAATTCATATGTAAATTAGCAATACTTATTCAATTTTAACTATGTTTTATTGTCACCATTTCTCCTTGTATATTTAATCTTCCCCCAACTTCAGTATTTTTCTGATTCATTTTTCATTAAGCTAGAGTGGTTCCTTAAAGCCTACAGTTGTGTTATGTTTTCTAAGCCCTTGCATATCAAAAATGCCTGTCTTCCTTCTTAATGTATGAAAGTTGGAAGTGAGGGTAAAATTCCAAAATAAGAGTCTTGTATTCTTATACATATGCAACTAAAGTTCTACTCTCATAGCTTCCACTATTGCAGATTGGATGTCTTATAACCATTTCAGTCACTTCCTTTTTAAGTTGCCTATTAATTTTATCTAGAAGCTAGCAAAATTTCTTGCTATCTATGAAGTTCATGTCACCAGGAGTCCCAAGTTTATTGTTGCTATTGTTAATCCTGCCTAGAAGTCAAGGGTATGCCTCACCTTCTGAGGAACGCAGATGTACTATGATGGTCCAGCCATCAACTATAACCAGGGGGCTAGGCAAGACAGACAATCAGCACCAGGGAGGTCTAGCACTAGGAAACCAGTAGTGAGCTATGGGGCTGAGTTGCACCAGCTACACTCCTGGAGGGGTTGAGTGGGAACAAAGCAGAGTCCTGATCCCTAACCTTAAATCCTGTGAGGCTAGTGGGAAAGGAAACGAGTCAGAAATATATAAACAGGGATATAAAACATGGATCCAGTTACTGAAACTGGAGTAGAAGATAACAGTGTGATGACCAGGGTGAGCAGGCAGTGTCACAGAGTGTTAGCATTAGTAAACAGGAAAGTGTCCTTTTGAGAATGTAAATGTGCCAAAGGGGTTCAGTCACAAGCAGGCATTAATCTCAAAGGGTCAGTCTCAGAAATAAGAATAATATGATTCCATTTCCTACCATTCCTGAAGTTCTGACCTAATTGGTAGGTTTAATTAGAAGGCATTTTCTATGTTTTTCTTCCTTTTTCTAGAATATGTGTGATTAAGTGCATGTAAATCAGCATCCCCACATGTACCTCAGTTTGAACTTCCTCATTTTTCCACCAAAAGTAGCTAAAGAAGTGATTCTCAAACAACTTAGCTAAGGGAAAAGTTAGCCTCCACTTCGGGAAACTTCTAAGGAACAAAAGAGGACTGCTCTCAGAGTGGGGCTATGCGACAATAAAATCAGCACACAATGAGTCAGAGCAGAGACGCACTAAGTCATCTTAAAGTGAATTCAACTCCCAGTCTCCTAGACTTGACCAAAGATATTAAAGCATGTACAAAGGGAATTGTCTCCCCAGGGAAGTGTAGAAAAGAGATGAACTCTGACACTGAGGCAGGACTGTGGTGAATCCACTAAAGTTGTACCTCTCAGCAGGGCTTCTCTTGGCAACACCAAAATATCAGATTGTGTTTTCCTTGAAAATACATACACACACACACACACCCCTACCTGACACCCCTGTCTGACACAAGAGCAGTATACTTTGCCAACAATGGAAGGCAAATGTTAGTTTTTAAACTCACACATTGGACTGTCATTTGGCAAAGCTGGCATCTACAACTCTCAATTTTATGATGTTATATACTCAGAATAATAGTACTGGGGCCTTAGAAATAATCAAAATGAGTTAAGTGAAGATATTGTTAAGCACCCTTTGGAATCATTGAAGTTTGCAGCTCATAGTTTTCCTTTAATTAAACTCTGCTTGCCTTATTCAGCTATTTAAATTACACAGAATATGATGTTCTGTCAAATGCTCTTAAGGATAATGTAGAATTTCCCTCGCTAATTTCCTCCTTTCATTCAACATTTCTGTTCTGCTAACACAATGAGATGCAGGAAAATGAGGTTCCTTTCTTGTTGCTTTCTTAGCAATGGAAAGCGTGATGCCTGCAGCATATGGACAGAAAATGAATTGTACAGAAAGTTACTGTGAAGACATCCAGAGCCTTTACTTCTTGTAACCCATCATGTTTTAGAAATTCAAATAATTTGCTTGGAAAATGTTTGAGTTCTTATACAAACCCGAAATCCCTCGCCAACCGCTAGCTCTCATCTCTGAGCAGGAGGATGGACCTAAATTTGTCAGAAGAGGAGATTCACCGCAGTCTTCTGCTGAGATAGACAGCAGGCATTTGGCTTGCCTTTGAGGATCCTTGGTACATTTCAGGGCCCCAAACACAGTGACCTAGCAAACTGGAGAATGGCAAAGTGGGAAAAGGTGAAATCCAGGCCATGCAAAATGAGTCATTAAGGAGGGAAAAAGGAGCTCTTGCGCCAATAAGCACTGAAGAAGCCATAGCCTTCGTGCTGAAGTGAGAGATATTTTGTCTGTGTGTTAAATTTGAGGACACAAACAATGATGAGAATTTTTGTTAACAAATGTTCTATAAATTTATCTATTTTCCGTTTTTCCCATTTCTGTTTCTTATCCTCTCTTCCTCTTTTTTTAGCATTTTCCTATCTATGACTTTCTGGATTTCCTTCCTCTCTGTGAGTCAGCCCCATCAGTGACCGGAGGTGCCAGATGTGATTTAGCCTAGTTGCGGGTACTCAAACTAAAGCAGTCACTGATCCTTCCCCGAAATTCTGCATGACCCCTGGCACACCTAATTTGTATGACTAAATGCTTTATGGAAAAACGTTGAAGAAATGTCCACTGGATCTTCTAGAAATGCTCAAATATGCCATGCCCTGAGACTGGGCCCTCTTGTGGGTCCATTGTCAGATGGTAACCAAGTGTCCCTGAGTTTTGAGCTACTGCCCTTGCTGAAGCAGAGATCTCAGTGGATGTCCTGGTTTAAGATCCCAGGATTCCAAGTCAGGATTGCTGAGATCTCCCATTCCTTGTTCTGACACTATCTCCCTGAAGGTAACCTTGGAGAACCTCTTCCTTCTGGACCTCAATTTTCTCATGCCAATTAGGGGAGCTGACAGAGAAGGAAAATAAGTTTCAACTTCTTTGATAATCACCACTCATTGGATGTGGTTGCTTGGGTCACTGTGTTCAGAAAGATTCTGAGTGCCCTAGTTCAATATTGTCACTGTACTCAGTTGTAATTGCATTATTTCATAATGACTAAAAGCAGTGATTAAGAGCACTGGATCTGGAATCGAAGCTTTCTGGACCCATCTACCAACTGTGTAACCATTAGCATGTTGCTTAATTTCTCTAAGCCTCTGTTCTCTCTGTAAAATGAGGAGAATAATATTACCGACCTTATAGAGTTGCTATAAGGAATGCACCAAATAATTCATACAAAGTCCATAGCTTAATACCTTACAGTGTAAGGCCATAGTATAGATAGCAAATTATCTGCATGGCCCTCAGCTCACTTACCAGCCCATATAAATATAAAGCAAAATATTGGCCATGAGCAGAGGATTGGGGAGTGATGCTTTACCAGTTACCATCCCTAGACCGAATACTTTCTAAGGTAAGGTGCTTTCCAGCTCTCAAGCTACGTTTTTGTGGATACCAAAACAGCAAAGATTGAAGCTAAGCTACCTTAGCAGCATGTGTGATGGCATTTGTGGTGGGCATAAGTGGTTGTTGACAGCTTTCCTTGGTGGTTTATTTCAATTAAGTTTGTCATCTAGCTTTTGGAATTGTCTTAAATAGGCATGTCTCCTCACTCAAGAAACAATTAGTTAGAGCCAGGAGGAAGGGGCCTGCCCCATGGCTGAGTGGTTGAATTCCCACACTCCAATTCACCAGCCCAGGGTTTCCCCAGTTCGGATCCTGGACGGGGACCTGGCACTACCCATTAGGCAATGCTGAAGCAGCATCCCACATAGCAGAACCAGAAGGACCTACAACTAGAATATACAACTATATACTGAGGGACTTTGGGGAGAAGAAGAAGAAGAAAAAAAAGATTGGCAACATAAGTTAGCTCACAGCCAATCTAAAAAAGAAGATTTAAAAAAAAATAAAAAAGAACCAGGAGAAAAAAACAGGCAATTATGTCAAACTCGTAGATTAACTCGACACCAAACTGATTTATATCAGCTGATTTATAATTAATTGATTATATCTTTTTATCTGTCTAACAAATCTAGTATTTTTTTTTTTTGTGGTTTGGATGCAATTACCACTTCCAGTTGAAACAATTCTAACACTCACTCTTCTATGGTTTCTGGGAAAATCAATCATTTGACCAAATTTTTTGAATGCCTATGTATTCAGACATTGTCATATCCGCTAAAGATTGAAAATCATATAAGACATGGCTCTTGGAGCTAAAGAGCACAGGATCTGAAAGATAAGTTCTGGTGGAATTCTTGAGTTTCTCCTGCCCTGATTCCATATATTTAACATATTAGTCCTTTATTCCCTGTGGTTCTTCCAGCATTCACCCATATCCAGTTCCCCTCTCCTTTCTGGGCACAGGGACAACTGTACTCCCACTCTCTCTTACAGCTAGGTGATTAAGCCTAGCTATTGAAATATGAGGGGAAACAATTATGTGACAGTTGCCCCCCAAGGCAGGTAAGATCAGGCTAAATTCCCCAAACTTTCTCTTTCCCTGACATTAGTGGTCGGGAAGCCACCAGTAGAAATGGTAACAGCACAAGGGGGACCATCCATTGAGCTGTATGTGAACCTACCAGACCCACCCCGTCTCAGGGCCTATTTGTGTGGAACATGTAGAGTGAACAAAATATAAGGCCTTGCTGTGTTAAATCACTGAGATTTTTTACACCGTTACTGCAGCATAGTGCAGACTGCACATACTTTCTCATTTTAAATAAGGGCTTCCAACCACAGAAATAGCATACTCTCACCTATGCATATTAACATCCTTCTCTTCTTTTAACCAAATATTCGAGGTTGAAAAATGTTTAAAACATCATTTATGCAATATGGGGCACAGGCTAAAACAGCAGGATAATTTCATTCCTATCACCAAACTTGTCTGTCCGACTTATATTTTATACACGGCAGTACTTTTATATCATTGCTCAGCTTATCTGCTAAAGCTAGTAAATTATGAGAATTATTTTTAGTATATTTAATACTAAAGTGGGCACATTTTGGGTTGTGATAAATAAATCCAATTCTTCAAATACTTTCCAAAGGAAACATGCTATTATTACTTAGTTTTAGAGTGGAGAAATGCCTGTGTTGATAATAGAAGGTTTGGTTATGAAAAGTTGACTTGAGATTATAACACAAAGTCACAGGTCTCTAGATCACAACCAAATCCAAGGTCCTTTCCTCTGTAGGATAGTTACATGTATTATTATAAGCCACTGCAATTGATTTCCCCGAATTATCAAAAGAGTACAACTACTCTGTCATAATTAGAAAATTTCTCAGTATTCAAAGTTAAACCCTATGCTTACAGATCTCTCTCCAAGAGGAATGCATGAGCTCCTTGAGTGTTGCCCAATATCTGTTTCTACCTCTAGCATGCCCCCACCTCGCCAAATGCATTCTCTGCCCAGCATCCAGTAATCTCCAACCCTTTGACAGTCCTGTATTAACAACAGGTGTAATGCCCAAGCTCCTAATCACACCATTCAAGTTCCCTGAGGATCTGGTCCTTGGCTATCCATACAGACTCAGCTACTCTCCAGCCCCAACCAAATATCCTATGTGAGGTTTATCAATGTGTGGTCCGCAAATTTACCTTATGAGATTTGGCTTAGATGTCACCTCCTCAGAGAAGCCTTCTCCAACTCCCTGAGTAGGACTGGTGCTCATATAGCACCTAGTGTTCATCCCCTTCACAGCATTCATTTCAGAGCATAACAATTATCTGTCTCTGTCTATTGTCTTCACAAAGGTTGAAACTCTTTTGAGCAGGAACCCTTGTCTCTTCTGTTTCCCAAGTTCCCAGCAGTGATCCTGAGTGCGATGGTATGAGGAAGTGAGATGGGATTGTGCCTCGCTTACCATTTGGTAGCCACAGCCTGGAAACACACAGCCAATAGTATGCTAGAACCAGATCACACCAGCTTGTGAGAGCCGATTGTGTGCTTTTCTTCCTGATTTTACATACAGTGACATCAATTTGATGGCTTGAAATTGGCTATGGTAGCTGAAAAGGCTACGAAAATTGGTAAAGGGCACAAAACATGTTTTTTTTTTCTTCTAGAGATCTGGTTGTTTCCATTTCCCATCACATTGCTGAAAAACATTTGTGTCTACTTTGGTAAAGTGGCAAATCGTGCAAATATGCCATGAATTCAAGCATGTGAGATGGTTCAGATACATCAGGATTTTAAAAACAAAAATAACTCTTTTGTCATTTAGAATATGATGCTTTCCCAGTCACAGCTTCATGACTGGTTTGAGAAGGATTTGTAGCTTTCTTCAGCAATGATTGCCTAAGAACCTGAGTAGTTGATTATTCTATGTATAGTAATTATGGCAATTTTGTTAATTTTGTCATCTTAATAACTGTGTCAGATTAGTTGTGCAGAAATTCCATAAATGTTAGCATGTATTTTGGTGAGTGGCTGTTGTTATGACAAATGGGAAAATACATTTATTTACTCCTAACAAAAAGCAGTCACGCTGTACCCAATCAGCTATTTCTGAAACATCCCCCAAGAAGAAGTTTTAGGCCAATAGGCCCACCAAGTAGTAGTTTTCATAGCTCTTAAAGTACCCATTTCTCCAGTTTTGCTGCTATGAAAATACAAGATGAGGACTGCTCTGATCAGAAATTTTGGTGGAAGTTGTTCTCTCCCTACCACTTTCACGGCATGTAAATAGACTAAGAAAAGACTTCAACTACGATGCATGATTTAAAACTATGAGTTATATGAAAAATCTCCTAAAGAACCTCAACAGCTAAATATTTGCTGTGATGTAGTTCGGTAGTTCCGAACATCAATGGTGCTGGCCACCCCAGATGCATCAGAATCGCCTGGGGAGCTGGTTATAAATACATATTCTTGTACCCCATAACAAGAGTGTCTATGGTAAGCCCTGGAATCCATATTTTTAACAAATTTCCCAAATAATTCCAGTATATTGATTGAAGGCACTAATGTAGTTTTTGACTGAGTCCTCTCTTGCAAACATTTTGTTTTAGTTTGCAAGTTGTCTTCCTTTTACTTTAAAACATATGCTCTCAGATCTGAGTAATGACCATGAAAAGAAGCCAGAATTCATCAGTAACATCAACAAATGGCCAAAAAAGGTTTTCAATATAGAATGCAAAGTATTGTGCTTACACATGAAAAATGAGTGGGGAAATGGAAGCAATTATCTCAATAATTTAGCTTCCCTTCCCCTTGAAATTTTCTCTCTGATGATCTGTCCACATAATTGAAGGACAGGTGCTCTGATCATTGATTTTTCCAGATAATTTTCTCAAGGCTTTTCGAATATGTACAGCTATTCTTAAATCTAAAAAGAAATCAGAGGCATGGGTTTTCTGTGACTCTTCCGCTATGAAAATCTTTGCCTACTTTCATAAGATAAAACCTCTCAATGATTTAAAGGTCAGCTGCAAACTGAAATTTATTGGAAGAATGACAACTTAGTGTCTCAAAATATGTGTACGTGAGTACTTAAACAAAGATATATCTGCTTTGTTAATAGATATATTCAATTGCATATGTACCTCTGCCTTTTCGGAACAGAGGTTTTAGTTATATCGGTTGAATTTGCCTTTGCCTTCACTTCAAGGACTACATGTAGACTTTAAAAGCAGCTGCAGATGGACTGCACAGGAGCTGTGAGTCACTCCTCTGCTTTACTTTAGAGTGTATCATTCTCTTAGAACATACCACTTGCAACAGAAACACAGGGTATTTTCTTTGGCATCCCGTGAGTACATAGGCATTCTCACTTTTGTATTTAGTTACAAATTTTCTCTGAAAGGAAACCCAGAGATTTCTATGTTCTATAACCGTAGATTTCTTATGCTAATCTGTTGTTGAATGCCTCCAAATGTAATTATAACAACAGGTAATTTTCATCTTAATTCATAAAACATTTTTATGTTTTGTGTGTGTGTGTGTGTGTGTGTGTGTGTGTGTGTGTTTGAGGAAGATTAGCCCTGAGCTGACATCCGCTGCCAATCTTCCTCTTTTTTGCTGAGGAAGACTGGCCCTGAGCTAACATCCGTGCACATCTTCCTCTACTTTATACGTGGGACGCCTATCACAGCGTGGCTTGCCAAGTGGTGCCTTGTCTGCACCTGGGATCCAAACCAGCGAACCCCGGGCCGCCAAAGGGGAAGATGCGCACTTAACCACTGTGCCACCGGGCCGGCCCCTCATAAAACAGTTTTAAGGTTTGTGTCATCATTTGGAATCCCTACGAGTACCCTATTTCTGAAAATAAAAATATTAAGACAAAATTATGACTAACAATATTTAAATACAGGAATTACTTTGTACGT
This sequence comes from Equus quagga, assembly GCF_021613505.1. NCBI lineage: Eukaryota > Metazoa > Chordata > Mammalia > Perissodactyla > Equidae > Equus > Equus quagga. The sequence continues at coordinate 9,404,425 of NC_060276.1, forward strand.
TTGGTGGATTTTTTGGGGGGGGCATTTGGATCCGCATCATTGACTTTATCATCTTGGTTCTAATGCCTTGTCCAGAGCCACTCATTTAATTACTTTTTCAAAACATTCATAACACAACATGGTTATAACTGTACAGCTGCTGGCCTTTACTGGAATTATAATGAAGATCAGTTATAGCATTTGATCTGGCCTTCCTTTCTAAGTGTTAGCATTAATTCAAATTAAAATGCTATGTTAATGTGCTTCCTGCCATACATGGAAATGAAGACATCTTTTATTGACAGTGGGGATGATTCGGGATAATAAGGATAAGAATAGATTACATTTATCTTTATTTTCACAAGAACTCAAGTCAAAGGTTAAAATAATAAGAATATAACAAATATTTTGGAACTTAAAGTCAGACATGAATTATACATTACTCATATAAACCAATGTACTATGATAGGGTGGAAAGAGCCTTGTTGCAAAAGTCAAGAGCCTTGAATTCTAATTTAGGTTCAACTACTACCAAGCTGTGTGACCTTGGAAAAATCATTTAATCTCTCTGGGCATCAGTTTTTTTTTTTGTCATGATATAAGGATATTGAATTGAATGGTCCCTACAGTCTTATGGAACTCTAGTGATTTGGATGGGGAAAAGTAAAATCACTTACAGTAAGTTAACTATAATGGTTAGAAGTCATTTCAACATGATAGTTTGAGGTCACAGAGGGATGGAAACATGAGAGCAAATGTTTTCAAAGATTTTATTCAAGAACAAGCTGGAAATAGTTGTTGAGCACAACAAAAAAGAGTTATCTATATATTCTAGAATTACAGCTAACAAGGCCCTTAGAATAAAAGCAAACATATCTAGAAAGAAGACCCATAAAAGCAAAAATAGTGGGAAAAATACTCACTTTTAAGTGGATTAGAGACAAAAATAGCATTGCGACCCAATTTGGATTCAGTTTACAAAAAATAATTGTAACGCAATTCAATCTAAAGTGGTTGTTCCTTCTGGGCAAAGGGAAGAGTTGAAAAAAATTGACAAAATTTAAAAATAGGTCAAGAACTACCAAATGTATGGTTCCCATCCCAGACTGTGAAGTGTGAAAAATGAATCGGAATACAGATACAGAAAATGCATATATAATTTGAAGAAGAGACTCAGCTGAGAAACATGAAGTGCAGATTTAGAATCTAGCTCATCTTTAAGATTTAAATACTCATGATAGATGTCCACTAACTGGAAATAATAGGATGGAGAAGTATTTAATATGAAAAGTCCTATCAGAAAAATAAATACTTAAGGAGTACTACAGAATGACTTCAATTCAGCACAAACACATAAAAAGTTTCAACAATTTGCCTCCCTTTGTAGATGGGTCACCTTTTTGTTGGGTAGGAGGGGTCAAGGTGGGAGCACCGTGATTCAGTCAAAAAGTCACTGGCCAGGTTAAAGGCCTACATAGATCCTTTTGATTATAAGATACACTGTTATTTCAGGAAATATTAAATTGTGAATCTCGGAAGTACAGTGATCAGTCTACTTGTCCTCTCTCCCTCTTCCCCAGCTCACTGATTCTATTCAGTACCTTCATCCTATGGGATTATGTTTCATAAGATAGGGGTCACTACTGACCCTTGCATATGGTCAATCCCCAAGCCATCTTACTCTAAATGATATTTATCTTTGAACCACATCCTTTAACCTTTAAATTATTTTTATACCTCTTTTGAGCTTCCCTCTTTCATACTGTATAGTAGATTGGGATTCAAAACCTAGCTTTACCACTAAATAGTTTGATGACCTTGAGAAATCATTTTCCTATGGTCCTCAGTTCCTTCATCTACAAAATGAACATCTGGAAGACCCTATTTGGGTCCACAGTTTCAGGGATTATATTTGTATCTTCTCATGTGGATATCACTTCTATGCTTTGGTCACTGTATTTATACTTCTGCAATCCTTTTTGGGATCCAGTATGGATTTATTCATAAGCAACATCCCAAGAGAAGCATAGTATTCTAAATGAGAAAAAATAACACAATCCAGGTATTCGAATCACCCATTATTTAATCATTTGTTCATTCAATAAATGTTTACTAAGACCCTACTAAGTGCCATCAGAGAGCTCCAAGTACAATGAAAGGACAAACAAAAAAACATAAAATTATAATAGAGCGTGACAAGTGCTGTGATAGGGATTCAGGCCCTACAGAACAGATACTATGGGAAGTACAGAAAAGGAGCCAAAATTGAGAGGTTTTCTAATTAGATAAAATGTAGGAGAGTTTTTCAAAATATACCACTAGCTTATAAATTTCTGTTTTAAAAATCCACAGCCAAAATGGTGAAGCGATGGTTTTTATTTTATAGACATTTAAATGGGAATATATATATTTATTTATATATATAAACATATATATATATATATAAAGTAAGGCTAATATGAATATTCAGCAGGCTCACTGGAGTCAATAAATCATGCTTCTTTAAAAGCATCAACCATAAACAAACTAGAATGCACTAACCAGAAGAAATGACAAGAAGAGAGAAAAGAGAGTATGGCTGCACTATCGCAGAACCACGCTGAATATGCACTTTGAAAGGGGCGCTAAGGATGCATTCATTAAAACCACAAAGAGAACCATACGTTATGTTTGCTGGATTTGAGTACCTTGCCTTTTCGTATGATTAATTATTCCTGTCAAATTCAAATCTGAAAATAAGGAAGGAAAATACAGAGTGCCGCTAGAAAAGGACTGTGGGAAAATTCCTAAAGGCATTCCCCCAACCTTATTTTGAATAACTAATAAATAAACACACTTCTCTGTTAAGTTTGTTCACTAAGGAAAGAAAGGAGTGAGAACTGGATATTTCAACAATGTCTACAGAAGTAGACTGGATTGGTGCACTGAGAAAATTATCTAATAGGATCTGGGGATAGAGACATTTAGGAAGGCAGAAGGAACTTGGGTCTGAGTCACCTGAATGAGGTGTCTACAGTGATTACATTACTTGAGCAAATGCTCGCCTCTCCATTTTATTTTCCGGTTGATTCCATAGTCCAAAAATACAACTACTACTGGGTCCTCATGGGAAAAATCATATGCAGTATTAAAACAATTATCCAGATGATTCCAGGCCATAGCTCCTATCTGGGACATCTTTGAAGGAAAGTTATTTGTTTCCTTTATTTTTGTTAAGGTATAGTTGTTATGTGTATCAGATGCCTCTGATTCTCCATGTCACATCTGTTCAGAACACATCTGATTTCACCTGCAGCTGCAGTCGTCAGTTTCGTGTGAGCCCAGACTCACCTCATGCTAGCAGCATTCCGCCTCAGGAGTTTGCCATGATGTCTTTCTGCTGTATTCCCAGGGCCTTCCCCAATGGTATGAGGATAAGAATATTTTTGCCATGTATGAGAGATGTGAGATTCTTGTTCCCAAGTGCCATCCTTAACCAAGGAGGAAAAAGCCAATAGATACGTCATCCTGCCTCTGTCTGTCAGGTGGACAAGTTTGACAGGAATTCTGTACACTTTTCAGGATGTCTCAACACAATTGAGCCCCTGTTGTCCACAGTGGTGGTCTCAATCACAAACCTTATATTGGTTTTTCCTCCGTCCCTGCCTTCCTCTCTCTGCTCTCTTACCCTTGCTCCTAGAATCAGCTCCCAAATAAAACACTGCACTTGGATCTTTGTCTTCAGCTCTACATTCAGGAGAACCTAAAATAAGATAGTGTGATAGAGAATTTGTTCTGTGTTCATCATAGTTTCCTCCTCCTGAGTGCAAATCAAAGCAGTATTTGCCAGCCTCCTTGAAATAATGCTGAGTTCCTATGACAGAATCTTGTGTCATCGAATGTAACAAAAGTGACCTAAGCTGTTAAAAACGTCCCACACTTTCTTCTAACCCACTCTTCCCCTGCCTTGGGGACCTTCCAGATTTCATGTTCCAAATGGCATAGTCATAAGATGGAGAAGAGCCATGTGACCTGCATAGGACTTTGCTTGAATGAGAAATAAACTTTTCTTATCATAAATTACTGGTATTCCATGTTAATTTATTACTGAACATAGTTCATCTTATCCTAATATACTTGGTTAATTGCTACATTTCCTATATACACATAACCTTAGTGAGTCAAGGTTTTTTTGTGGGTTTTTGCTCAAATATTAGTCTTCATTTATTTATATACTTATAAACACTTACTAAGAGTTTACTCTGTAACAGGTCCTGTGCAGGGAGCTAACAATGTAGTGAGGTTTGGATAAGAAGAAAGACTAGCAGGGCAACACATTCTATAAAGTGAACCAAGTGCTACGGCAGGGGTAAGCAGGGTGCTATAGGGACGGCAAGAGGCCCTCAACATGGAACTTGCTCTCTCTGTTCTTAGAACAAAATTTGGATGGGGAAAATGGGAAATAGAGGTCATCAGGATTAAATCCCTTTTGTTACTCCCCATCCACTCTCCTGGTTATGCAGTCTTTCTCTATGAGGCATTCCCATCCACAAATGTTCACGCTCAAGTCTCTCTCCAAACCAAACCAAAACAAAACAAAAACTTTCCTGGGCTCTCTTCACTACGTTTCTAGTTATATCCTATGCTTTCTTTTTGATTTCACAGCCAGACTTCTTTAACGAGCTGTCTGCATTCACTTTCTATGCCTTCTCATTTCCTACTCACTCTTCAACTTCTGTCATTCTGGCCTCTGTTTGCCCCACTCTATTGAAACTCATCAGTGTCACTAAAGACCTCCACGATGCTAAAGCCGATGGATATTGTCCAGTCCTCATCTTACTTCTCAGCAGCTGTCTTCATAGTCAATTATTTCCTCCTCCTCAAAACAATGTCTTACCTTGATTACTGTGACATCATACTCACATGGATTTTCTCTTGGCTGTCTGGCTACTTCTCCTCAGTCTGTTTTGTGGGCTCATCTTCATCTATATGTCCCTTCATATAAATCTTCCTCTAGGTTCTGTCCTTTTCACTCAGCACACTGGTTTCACATACTCCCATGGCTTCAACTACTATTTGTAAGCTGATTATTCCCAAATCTATCAGGATATTTCAGATCTCTCGTCTCATTTCCAGATCTCTACTATCTATATACTAGACATATAGCTTTGCCTATTCCACAAGTACTTCAAAGTGAACATGTCAAAAACTGAATCCGTTGTGTGTGCACTGACACCTTAATCTATCACTCCATCTATGTTTCCTATCTCAGAAAATGGCAGATGGATAGGTAGTTACCAAAAGTAGAAAACTGATAGAAGTTCTTGAACTTTGTCCCTTTCGCTTAGTATGTCAAAGTGACATACTATCAATTCAACTCCCTACATTGGTCTCAAAATCTATCTTTTCTTTGCCATCCCAATGGACAATCCCTTATATCCGGTCTTCATCATCTGTCACAAAGAATTCTAAATTATTGTACCTGGCTGCCATGCCTGCATCATATTTTAATTATCTCTTCATAAGTACATCTTTCCCACTAGACTGAGTACTCTTAGATTGCAAAGAATGATCTCTTGCACATTTAAACTTTAGAAACTGGCACAGTAGTTACTTAAGCCATGTTAGTTTAGTTGACAAGATGAATAGAGGAATGAATGAATGAAGCCCACACAGTGTTATATATAGAGAGAGAGATTCATTATGCTGCCAGTAACCTGCAAGCAGGGGCAAGGTCTTAAAAGTTTTATCCTTAACACACAGAATGACCTCAATAGTTTTTTAAAGGCTGGTGAATAATTTCAGCATTCAAAATATCTTCTTAAACAGAACCACATCACCCCTTTAAAAAGAACCTGTTGGTTCAAATAAATATATATTTTAAGAAATCAAATACATTTTGGGTATTTTGAGGGTATAGGATCAGGCGGTTTGGAAGAAAAAAAATGAGTAGTCAATTCTGTCAAACTACCTGAAGGTTTTTTATTTGTTTTATTTTGTTTTAACATAATATCTTAATTTGATCAGCTCAACCAGTTATGTTAGTTCTGTCTGGAAAGTGTAAAATAGAATTTTTCTAGATGTCTGGTTCTTTAAAAACTTTTTGCAATACCTTGGAAGTTTTTTCTTGCATGTAATCAATGCATTATGAAGTATATTTCAATAAAAATCCATCAAATCTTAATTATTGAATACTAGGATAACTTAAAGAATTGAGGACTTAACTTCCCCTTTGTGATATCTATGCAGAAAAGGTTTGGCAAACCGATTCATAATGTTAATGAAAAATGTTGAAGGATAATAAACTGCTTAGAGAAACAAATGCTTCCAAGGACATTAGCAAAATCAACCTGAATACAAACAATGAGGCAGTTACAAATTATCCTTATCTATTCATTAAAATAAAGCTCATTAAACGTTCTTTTAGACTATATACTTTACTGATTATTATTTAAACTAGTTTAAAGCAATAAAATTTATGTAAATAAAATGAATTTTAAGTACTGAAGACATTTTGCCAATTCAGACTGGCCATATCTCTAATGAGTCTGACGTAACAGTATTTTATAGTGTCTGAAGAAAGGTAACTTTGAGGAAATAATATGTTCTTTATTGATTTTGCACACTGCAAGTTTTTATCATCAGAACACTTTGGCCCTATCTATGTTCATATTTGCATACATTTACTTTTATTGAAATATTCAGGCATTTCTACTTAATCTATTTCCAGTTTAGTCTACACGTATATACCAGAGTGACAAATCTTTGATTATTAGTCCCTTTTTTTGTGGGACCATTTTTATTAATGAGTACTCATCGATTTGAACGAAAGTTTCCATTTTCTTCAGATCATTTGCAAATATCTCTCTCTCTCCTAGTTAGACAAAAGAGACAAAGAATGTGTCCTGGACAGAATATTTGGTTATACTAAAATAAGGAGTCATTCTTGCACTTTAGAGAACTCTCTATAGTTAGACTTCCATTCTAAAAGGCTGAGTCTTGCCCTTATGTGCACATGATTCACAAGAAAATCATTATCCGAGACCAACAACATGGACTTGTTTCCAAAATTGCCTACAGGTCACATCAGCATAGTCTGTGGATGATAGAAGACTTTCTGCCAATATTTGCTATCCAATTTGACCTTGCGAGATTTTTGGCACATTGAACATGACATTTATTTAAGTGTTAGATTTATATTATGCTTTTATGACCAAAACCTCAAGGAACCAATGGCAGTAGCACAATTTGCTGCTACACAACTGGTCTCAGTGTAATCACGATGACACGTTCCACAAAGCTATCAAATTGGAATTCCTTACTTTCTGGCTCAGGGTGTTAACACTGAAAAGTCTACAAATTTTTAAAGGGTGTAAGTTTGACAAATTAATCAACATAATACAATTTGACAAAAGATAAGCATTGAAAGGCTAGAACTCTGTCTTTTGTTGCCTCTTGGCTTAGCTTCTCTGTGGTTGTGCATTTTTCTCAGATAAGCATATCTGGAAAGGGTTCACTCTCCAAAGGAAAGCAATCTTGTGTAGACTCTGGCAAAAACAAGCCAGAAGTAAATTAACTATATGCTGGCATATCAACTTACAGTAAGTCACACAAATTGGAAGCTGATACACCTGAAAGGCAATGAGGAACCTATAACAAAATCTTCTTGGGGACAGCAAGACAGTGAAGATTAGGAAAGGGATGAATTACATAATGAAATTTCTGATTATATTTTAATAAATGTGCTACAGAATTTTCAGCTACTGTACAGTTATGAAGTCATAGACTGTATATCATGAGGTCTAAGTTGTCTTCATTTAGGTACAGAAAGTGCTCCACAAAACAGTAAGCTAAAATCCACCAACATGACTGTAGTTGAAAATACACTTTTGTGAGAAACACTAAAAAAATAGTTATCAAGAATGCATGCTGGTTTAGGAAGGACAAAATTATGCAGCAAAATTCAGTAAGAAATGTGCATTTGTGGAGAGTTTCTAGAACATCAACTAATTGAGGGATCATATATATCTTAAAACTAAAATCTTCAAAGATAGCAGGATAAAAATACATCACCAAGACCATTCTGAAATGATAAGCAGGTAAAGGGGGAAAAGATATGGCATGATCACCAGTAGACTTGACTTGTCTCATCTATTATTTTCTCCAGAGTTCATCTTCGTTGTTTGCTAAAAAACTGATACGCTACACATTTGGAAGACCCTATTGCTGTATTTCTCTTACCTAGATGTCATAGATTTAAAAATTCCATCACCAATGCTGTATTATTTTTAATTAATTTCCTCATGAATATCAGTGTACAAGTAACAAGAAACTGGTTTAGTATGGAGTTGTACCAAGATACCAATACCAAGAAGTATTTATTTCTTTTCTTTCTCTTTTTTTTTTGAGGAAGATTAGCCCTGAGCTAACACCCGCTACCAACCCTCTTCTTTTTGCTGAAGGAAGGCTGACCCTGAGCTAATATCTGTGTCCATCTTCCTCTACTTTATATGTGGGATGCCTACCACAGCATGGCTTGCCAAGCGCTGCTATGTCCGCACCCGGGATCTCAACCGGGGAACCCCGGGCTGCCGAAGTGGAACGTGAGAACTTAAAACCACTGTGCCACAGGGCCAGCCCCACCAAGATGTATTTAAATCTTGGCATTTGACATTGGCCGAGTTACTTAATCTCCCAGAAACTGGTTTGCTCATCAGTAGAATGGAGGTAATAACACCTACATCAATAGGTTAGTGTGAGAATTATGTGAGATAATCCATGTAAAGAGTGTAGCAGTTTCTGGCACTCCCCACCTTATTTCTTACACTGTTTCATTTTAATAGGAATGTCCCTGAAAGGAATTCTATGCTTATGTGTATCTCCTTCTACATAACTGCATGCTTCATTCATACAGTGAATGCCTGTGAGAAGAAGTTCACCACCTTTAACAGGGCACATATGGCCTTCGACAACAGTTTGTCAATTTTGTTAAGAGTACAGATACTGGAGTCAGAATGCCAGGGTTTCAAGCCTATGACTTACAAGCTGTTTCACCTGTAAAGGTAATTAGTCTTGCTTAATCTCAGTCTCTTCATCTATAATGTAGAGATAATAACAGTCCCTCCATCATTGGACCCTTACAAGATTAAATGAAATTCTGTATGTGAAGCATTTAACATGCTTTCTGCCACATAGTTAGCACTCAGTCCATGGCAGGTATGTAGTGATTACTACTATTGTTCATTTTATTATTACTGGATATTTATTGCGTGAAGTACTATAACAGGTGAGTGTATAAAAGGAGAGCCCTAGCAGTTGAAGCATTTAGAGAATTCATTCGACATTTATATTTTTGATCACATACGTTTGCCCTGAACACTGTCCTAGCACTCCCCAGTGTGGTTAGAGGGCAGAGGGCAAAAAAGACAAAATTCTTGCCTTAAAAAAACTTGGGCTGTTTCCATGTCTTGGCTATTGTGAACAATGTTGCAATGAACACAGGGGTGCATATATCTTTTCAAATTAGTGTTTTCATGTTCTTTGGATAAATATCCAGCAGTGGAATAGCTGGATCATACGGTAATTTTTTCAGGAATCTCCATACTATTTTCCATAGTGGTTGCTGGTTGCAATAGGTTACATTCCCACAAGCAGTGTACGAGAGTTCCCTTTTCGCCATATCCTCTCCAACGCTTGTTATTTCTTATCTTTTTAATAATAGACAATCTGATAGGCAGGAGGTGATCTTTCATTGCAGTTTTGATTTGCATTTCCCTAGTAATTAGTGATGTTGAGCATCTTTCCATGTGCCTGTTGGCCATCTGTATATCTTCTTTAGAAAAGTGTATGTTCATATCCTCTGTCCAGTGTTTAATCACGTTGTTTGGTTTTTTGTTTTTGTTGAATGATTTCTTTATATATTTTGGATATTAACGCCTTATCAGATATATGATTTGCAAACATCTTCTCCAAGTTGGTGGGCTGTCTTTGCATTTTGTTGATGGTTTCCTTTCCTCTGCAGAAGACTTTTAGCTTGATGTAGTCCCATTTGTTTATTTTTTTCTTTTGTTTCTCTTGCTTCAGGAGACATATTCAAAAAGAGACTGCTAAGACTGACTCAAAGAGCGAACTCCCTATATTTGCTGTTGGGAGTTTTATGGTTTCAGGTCTTAAACTCAAATCTTTAATCCATTTTGAGTTAGTTTTTGTGTATAGTGTAAGATAATGGTCTACTTTCATTCTTTTGCATGTGGCTGTCCAGTTTTCCCAGCACAATTTATTGAAGAGACTTTCCTTTCTCCATTGTGTGTTCTTGGTCCCTTCGTTGAAAATTACCTGTCCATAGAACGGATAAAGATGTGGTGTATATATACAACGGAATACTACTCAACCATAAAAGAAGATAAAATCTTGCCATTTGTGACAACACGGATTGACCTTGAGAGTATTATGCTAAGTGAAATAAGTCAGACAGAGAAAAACAAATAGCATATGATGTCACTCATATGTGGAAGATAAACAAACACACATATACAGATAACAGATTGGTGGTTACCAGAGGGGAAAGGGATGGAGGGAGGGAAAAAAGGGTCAAGGGGCACACATCTCCAGTGATGGATGGCAACTAGACTTTTGGTGATGAACATTATGTAGTTTATATAGAAGTCGAGATATAATGACGTACACCTGAAATTTATATAATGTTATAAACCGATGTTTCCTCGATAAAGAAAAAAACTTGCATTTACCAACTGAAGAACATCTTCACTGTGCATCACTCCAGTAGAGGAGCCCTAAAAACAACTGACAATTAAAATGCAGTGCAATGCGTGCAACAATAAGCCAGAGCACAGGTAGGAAGGAAACAAAGAGAAGGGACATTTAACTCAGTTTTGTGGGAGGAAAGTGAGGAAAAGTTTCCTGGTGGTGGTAATGTCTATGCTGAACCTTGTAGGACTTATTTATTGATTTAAAAAATTCCTACATAATGCCTGCTATGTGCTGGGGGAATTGTTCTAAGTGCTTTACGAATGAGTTATTAGTCTTTTAATTTAAGTTAATTAATTTACTTCTCCTAACAATTCTATGAGGTGGGGAAAATGAAGCACATATGGACTAAGTAACTTGTCCAAAGTCATGAAACTAGAAAGTGGTCCATAGTCCATGCTCTTGACTGCAGTGTGCTATGCTGCTTCTCCCTCTAGCTATGTTTTTATAAGATGTGTTAGAGTAAGCTGAGTGCAAAGGAATAGAGCATAGGAGGAGCAGTCATGAAAGCCTTTGAGACTTTTGACTTTAGTGGAACAATGGAAAGGAATTAGAAGGAAGATCAGGAAAGAAAACGGAGAGTGACTGTGAAGATTCTAGAAAACCAGGAGGGGGATTTTGGAATTTCTGATAGTCTATGCACAGTTGGCACTCAGGTACTATCATATGATAATAAAATTTAATGCACTGTTACAATGGAAGTATATTTTTCTGGTTCTAATACATAGGTCAAAGGACACAATTATGTTTGTTAAGGATATGCGTTGCATGTCTAGTCCTGGAATAGAAATACTTAGATGCTCTCTCATGAGTCTTGTAGTTAATTTATTTGCAATTTTAGTCACGATTATCTGTACTTAAGTTATTATCTCTTCTGTAAGTATCCATGCATGATGGTCTTGTTAGGAATGCCTAGCATTCCAAGATAAAGTGGGATTGCCCAAGGGTAATCCAAATGATCAAAGTAGAGGTATATGTCCAGAAAAAATCTGATTCTAGTTTTCTTTTTTCCCATGGGCAATTTTATGTTTCCCCAGTATATATCAATGGCCTAGAATAGATTCTCACTAAATATTCATTGAAGACCAGAATTTCTTCTTCATGAAGGCACTTTGGAAGCACACTTAGAACAGTTGATAATATCTAAAAATAAGATTTGTAACTAATGGGCCATCAATAGATTCTTAATAAAATACACACCACTTTTGTTAAAACGGAAATAAATGATCTTGGAAAAATAATCAAATTGCCTTAACATGTATAAAAGAAAATAAGAAGGGGGTCCAGCCTGGTGGCATAGTGGTTAGGTTGGCATGCTGTGCTTTGGCAGCCCAGGATTCATGGGTTCAGATCCTGGGCCCAGACCTACGCCCCACTCATCAAGCCATGCTGTGACAGCATCCCATGTGGGGGAAGATTGGCACAGATGTTAGCTCAGGGCCACTCAAGCAAAAAGAGGAAGATGGGCAACAGAGGTTAGCTCAGGACCAATCTCCCACACCAAAAAAAAGAAAAGAAAATAAGAAGTCCAGTTCATCCCCCTACAAAGGTGCTAATCCTAGTACCAGAAATAACTGCTAAGTTTTTTGTGTATCTGTCCAGAAATAATGTATACTGATAGAAAGTTGAGCTTTTACGTATATGTGAAATAGTATCATACTACACATTCTTTTTCACTTTACGATATATGTTAGGCATCTTTCTTATACATTTCACTGAATATTATAAATAACTACATAGTATTGTATTGCAGATGCACCATGATGTACATAATCAACAAGAGGTTTAAAATTTTGTCATTTTTTCCCTTCTAACGTGGATACTACAACAGACATAATTCTATGCATGTAGTTGATTGCATGTGTGAATTTAGCTGTATATAGTAAATGCCTGAAAGACAAACTGCTAAGTCAAAAGTTATATACACTTAAAATTTTAATACTGACAATTTGTCCTTCAAAATGCTTTTCACCAATTCACAATTCTTTCAACAGTGTATGAGTATTTCCTTCTCCTAACCCTTTCCAACTGTGTCCCCTCAAACCACTTTTTATCTTGTCCAATCTGATACATTAAAAATAGTATTTTGTCATTTTATTTTGTCTTGCTTAAATCATCTGTGAGCACACGCATTTTTTAACGTTTGTTAAATTCTTTTTATATGATCTGTTTCACCTCCCTCCCTTTGGCTATTTTTATCAGCTTGATATTCTCTTTCTTATTTATTCATTTATATGAGCTATTTCAATATTAAGAAAATCAGTGTCTTACCTGGCCTGGATGTTAGAAATCTTTCTTTCCAAATGTGTCATTTTTCCTTAGACTATCATAATGTCTTTGTCATGCAGAAATTTTTAGACTTATATAATCAAATTACCATTATTTTCTTTTTTCAGTTACGGATTTTTTTCATATTAGGAAGATCTTCTCTCCAAGTGTGCACATAAAATATCCCTTGTTTTCATCTGGCATATTTATGCATTTTTCCATTTAAATATTTGATCTATCTGTTAATATACTGCAGGGTAAAGAGGGAAATAGGAAACAAAATTTACAATTATATACAAAAACAGCTAGCCAGTTGCGGCGATATAATTTATTTCTTCTAGCGTTATTGAGATATAATAGACATAAAACATTGCATAAGTTTAAGATGTACAATGTGATGTTTTGATGCTAGAGGATTGCCACAATAAGGTTAATTAACACATCCTTCACCTCACACAACTACCATTTTTTTGTTGTTGTGGTGAGAACATTAAAACTCTACTCTCTTGGCACCATTCAAGTATACAATACAGCATTGTTATCTATAATCACCATGCTGTACATTAGATCCCCAGAACTTATTCCTCTTATAACTGGAAGTTTGTACCCTTTCATCAACATCTCCCCATTTCCCTCACCCCCCACCCTCTGACAATTACCAATCTACTCTGTGTTTCTATGAGTTCAGCTATCTTTCAGATTCCACATATAAGTGAGAACATACAGTATTTGTTTTTTCTGTCTTATTTCACTTAGTATAATGTCCTCCATGTTCATCCATGTCATAAACGGCAGGATTTCCATCTTTATAAGGCAGAATAATATTCCATGGTGTATATATTAAATAATCTATTTTCCTACTATCAGAAATTCTGCTTCAACACATCTAAATTCCAGAAGTGTTTGGGTCTAGCTAGACTCTGTTCAGTTCATCAGTGAATTCATGTGCCAGAATCAGTTTTGCTTACTGTGGCTTTATACACTGTTGTAGCATATGGTAATCCTAGTTCCCCTTCTTTGCTCTTCTTTTTCAGAGGATTCCTTGCTGTTCTCATGTTTATTTATCCAAATGAACGTCAGAATCATTTTTTGAAGTTCTATCTAATACCAAGTTAATGTTTTGATTAGAACTGCCTATAATGTAGTGCATAAATTAAAGCAGAATCAATATATTTTGAATGTTGAATCTCACTATCCAACAATTTGGTATATCTTTCCACTTATTTAAAGCTGATTTTAAGTACCTCAGTAAACTTTTTAAGTTTCTAGTTGATGAAGTGTTGTGAATTTCTTATGATATTTATGTCCAGATGTTTCTCATAATTTTATTTTTTGATTTAAAATGTGTATATTTAAGGTGCACAACAGGATGATTTGATATACATATACATAGTGAAATGATTACTACAGTCAAGCTAATTAACATATCTTCTCACATAGTTACCATTTTTTATGTGTGATGAGAGCACCTGAAATCTACTCTCTTAGCAAATTTCCAGTAGTCAATACTATATTATTAACCATAGTCGCCATGCTGTATATTAGATCTCTATACTGCACAACTGCAATGTTGTACTCTTTGACCAACATCTCCCCATCTCCCCCACTTGCCCCAGCCCCTGGTAAGCACTGTTCTACTCTCTGCTTCTATGTATTTGACTTTTTAAGATTGCACGTGTAAGTGAGATCATGCAGTTTTTTTCTCTCTGTGTCTGGCTTATTTCACTTAGCGTGATATCCTGCAGGCTCATCCATGTTGCTGCCAACGGCAGGATCTCTTTCTTTTCTAAGCCTGAATAGTATGCCTAGATGTTTTAAATCATACAGCTATTGATGATTGAGATTTTCCTTTCATTTTATTTTATATCTAGTTAGCTTTTATATACAGAGAAGCTATTGATTAATTTTATTGATTTTGTAATCAGATATCTCACTGAATTCTCTTATTGCTTCTAATGGGGTTTCAATTTATCCTCTTGGGTTTTCCAGATAGATAATTATATTATTTGTAAATATGGATAATTTTGTCACCTCTTTTCACGTCTTTCCTTTGTCTGATAGCACTTGCTAGTATGTCCAGAAGTGTATATTACTATGATAGTCTTAGCTTTGTCTTGTTCATCATCAGGTGGTTGGGTATTTTTTTTCATTTTATTTTGTTTTCGTTCTTTGGATGGATTGTTTCTATTTATAAGGTTTTGAAATTTTAGGCTTAATTCTGTTTATTGTTTTTTTTCTCCTTTTGGTAATATTGAAGGTTCATATTTTCTTACACTTCTTTTTAACTTTCTAAGTTTAAATAGTATATTTCAGCATCTACTTATTGACTTATCATATTAAATGGCATCCCTTGGTTTCTCTCCATGAAGGAAGATATTCATGTACTTAAACTTCCTCCCACTCTCCTCCTCCTTCATACCTCCACATTTTTGTCAGCTCTATTACAATTTTTACATTGTCAGTGTTTGTATCATTTATCTTCTGTTCTATAATTATATTTCCTACAGTTTTTCATTTTAAGTTCCAAATATTAATGGAATCAATACTTGATCCTAGCCCTTTCATACCATGGTTTCTCCATTTTTTGGTTCTTTATTGTACTGTTGGAGTTGACTGGATTTTTGTCTCAAGTACATTATTTTTTGCAAAAGGGACTCATGAGTGCTATTGTCCTGGCAGAAACTCTACATATGTTGTGGTTTGGGATTGTAACCATTTCTTCGTTTCGTTAAAGATGGAAGTTTCTCCTCTGTCTCTTATTCTCTTTACTATTTTGTGGAGGATTTTATTGAAGGAAGTAGAGCGGGAATGTTATTAATCTGTCATCTTCAATCAAACGTCTCCTGAATTACTGCTACTTAATGAACTGCTTACTCCATAAAGTGGTAAGTTCAAGAATTTTAGAGTCCTAGATCTGTCATTTTCTAGCCGAGGGCCTTGGAGATATTACTTAATCTCTCTGAGCCTGCATTTCCTTATTTGTAATATGGGAATTATAACAGAATGACCATAGTTACAGTTTTCTTAGGAAAGTCCCAAGTTATGCCTATTGTCTGAGATGATTATTAATAGCTACCATTTTACTCTGCAAAGTATACAAGTAGGAAAAGAAAATTGAATGGGCATTCTAATTAGCATTGTGCCTAACTCATAGTGTTGTTGCAGGAATTAAATGAAACACCATTATTGTTTAGCACACAATCTGGCAATAAATGGAATCATTTATTCTATAAATTTTAGTCTCTCTATTTTGTCAGTATTCTTCCCCCTGTCCAGACTCTATATTTGAAGATAAATGTCCCCATTTATCTGTCCAGGACACTGCCCTGGAAGAGACAATGTCCTTCCAGGAGGAGTGCTCTCCATTCTGGCAGCCAAGTACTAGAAACATAATAACTGTTGTTAGCTTGCAGAGTCCCCATCATGGTGTGCTCTGAGCCCAACCTCTCTAGCTGCTTCAGGTTCTCAGGATCACACCAGCTGAAGAATCCATGCAGAAGGAATACATAGAAATTCTCTTTAATAACTTTTATGGTCCCTTTAAATACCTTTCCATGGGGTAGAGAACACTGATTATGCAAATTCTGCTTTGGACAGAAGTGAAAAACATATTTTGGTTTCAAAATCTGAGTACACAAGAAGAGTTCAGGAAAGTTCAATGAGGGCATGAAGTAGAAATGTGTGGACATTTACCTTTCCCTAGATAAACAGTGCAGTGTAAGTCATCCAAATAGTAAAAAACTATTTATCACTCCAATTTGTAAATATATGACTGAGAAGCAGTTAGAAGTGGCAGGCATTGGTCAAGCATCAAGGACCTTACTTCTATTTATTATGCTCATTTATCTATATAGACCTCCTGGTAAAAATGGAAATTATTTTCCCTGAGAACTGTGATGACTTTACTATTGTTAAACAATTTGCATATTCTTTTGAATATGTTAGCATAAGGGAAGGATTGAATTATATGGTACATTTGCCTCTAGGCAGAATATTGCTCGTTAGCCAGTCAATGCAAAGAAATCCAAACGGGCAAATCTAGAAATAGACAAAAGACTTCTCTGAGCTTTCTTGCTTCTAGGTTTTCAAAATGTATAATTTTATTTATTTTAAAGATATCCAAACAATATCACTAGAACTAAATGTAGGTGTATATACTTAGGCATATGTAACGAAAATGAGCGTAAACAATTTTCATACTAGTGCTTATTGCATAACTGCTTTCTGGCTTGCTCATACTTACAATTTCTGCATATGTTTATCTCTGCTTCACTTATTCCATGAATACCTAAATAGAATTAAGATGCTCACAAATGGACAAAATATTGAAAGAACTTTTTCTCTCAACCATCTCTTTTTCTCCAATTAATGCAGACAATCTCTAAAGAGCTCATGTGTGGTTCCATTTAATAAAGCGAAAATATTGTACACAAAAATTAAATTTTTCAAAATACACTTTGAGATGATCACATTATAGAAAGAATCTACACAGTATCATTTTAGTGGGTTTTCTTGGGTTATTTCAGATAGAGCTATGTATTAAGATCAATATGATATAATATTCCATGGATATACTCGTAGTGGAAAGCAAAATATAAACTATATCATCCGCCCAGCCTGGTGGCTCAGCAGTTAAGTTTGCACATTCTGCTTTGGTGGCCTGGGGTTCGCGAGTTCAGATCCCAGGTGCGGACGTATGCACTGCTTGTCAAGTCATGCTGTGGCAGGCATCACAGATATAAAGTAGAGGAAGATGGGGACAGATGTTAGCTCAGGGCCAGTCTTCTTCAGCAAAAAGAGGAGGATTGGTGGCAGATGTTAGCTCTGGGCTAATCTTCCTCAAAAAGTAAATAATAAAATAAACTATATCATACAACTCTTAAGTTAGAGGTTTATTTTAGCATATTTTACAGCATATTCTAAAAGTATCATAATAAAATTAGTGTGACATTAACTTGAGAATCAACAATAGAATAATAAAAAAAATACACAGTCTTGAATTAAGCCATAGCATATATAAGAATTTAGTATTTAATGAAAGAAACCAATTTGGGCATGATGGAACATTTATTAAGTCATGATGGTGATATTGCTTATTTTCAGGGGAAAATAAGTTTAAACCTCATAGCATAGCACACACAAAAATAAATCCCAGCACATTGTAATAATGAAATTGAAAAACTAAAACCATAAAATTTAATAAAAAGTAGAGGTTAAAATGCCACGTTTCAAGAGGGGAAATAAAATTTTAATTATCCAAACAATGAAATAAATTGCAAATGAAAAGTTTCATACATTTTATTACATAAAATTTTTAACCTCTCATAAAAATAGGTAAAGGGAAAATTGAAAATAAACCCTTGAGATCAAGGTTAAAGACAGGTTAATATTTCTAATATAGAAAAAGTACTTAACATCAATAATAAAAATATTATAGCAACAGAAAAAATAGAAAAGAGACAATTAATTAATTGATGAAATATGGAAATAGCCCTATAAAAAGAGTTAACATTTTGGTCTTGGCCCAGTGGCGTAGTGGTTAAGTTCACTTACTCTACTTTGGCAGCCTGGGGTTCACAGGTTCTGACCCCAGGCACTGACATAGCACTCTTTGTCAAGCTATGCTGTTGTGGCATCCCATATAAAATAGAGGAAGACTGGCACAGATGTTAGCTAGCTCAGGGCCAATCTTCCTCACACACACAGAAAAAGTTAACATTTAACCATATATATAAATGTTAAGGGATGGTGAGACAATGCGTCTCTGATAGGCATAGAAATTCTCAATTGCTATACATTTTCTGGAAAGAATTGTCACAGTATTTATCAAGGACATTGAAAGCAGTCATAACTTTTAATTCAATAAATTGTCATTTAGGGATATAAAGAAAATAAATATGTGGACAAAAATTTATGTTCAAGGTATTTGCCAGAATGATAATTCTAATAGAAAAAAGTAGCAAATCACCCAATTGTTGACCAAGTGAATGATTAATTAAATTATCATCCATTCATATGAGTTACTATCCAAACATTAAAAACTACATTTTTCAAGAATGTTTATTAACATGAGATGTTCTATCTGTGGTGAACAGATTCTAAGATGCCCTCGGCCCATGATTCCTTCCTCCTGATGTTAACACCTTTGTATAACCCCCCTCCCTGAGTGTGGGCAGAATCTATGGGTTTCATCTAACCAATAAAATATAGCATAGGTCATGAGACATCACTTCTGTGATAATGTTACATAGTTTGTAGCAACAGTCTTGCTAGGAAACACTGACTTTGAAGAAGCAAGCTGGCATGTTTTAAGATTTCCCTCTGGAGACAGCGACACGGCAAGTAAGTAAAGGAGGTCTCCAGCAGGTGGCCAGTGAGAAATTTTAGCCCTGGGTCTAGCAGCATGCAAGAAAGTCAATGCTACCCACAACCTCTTGAGCTTGTAGGCGGATTATTCTCCAGTTGAGCCTCAGATGAGACTGCACGTTGGCCAACATCTTGATTGTACCTTTGTGAAACCCTGAAACAAAGGATCCTATTAAACTATGACCAAACTCCTGATGCACTGAAACTGCGTGATAATAAATATGTATTGTTTTAAGCCACCAAGTTTGTGGTGATATTGTTATTTGGCAATAGATCACTAATACATTATCAAAATATTAAGTATAAAAAGCAGTGTAAAAAAACTGCATATATTATACATGTCACTCAGTTTTGCATAACAGCTTGCAAACCTCAACGGCTTACAAAAAGCATTTATTTTTAAGTTGCATTACATATTGGTTTTTGCAAGGCAGCTGTGGCTACTATGACTGTTCGGTTTGCCTTACTTCTGTTTGACTCAGTTCCGTGCATTGCCTGATCCTGGGACCCTGACTGAAAGAGCAGCCCCTGTGTTAGCCTTTCCCATTCTTCTGTCAAAGAAGAGGAGCATGGAACATGAGCTGAATGTGAACCATACAATTGCATTTGAAGTTTCTGCTCAGATGCGGTTTATATTACATTACATCAGTTTGTTCTGGTTGTAGGACCCAACGCCCCATTTCCTGGCTGTCAGCTGTGGGATCATTCTCATCTCCTAGAGGATTCTTGCAGTTCCTGTCTTCAGGCCCTCTCACAGACCCTCTCACAACACCACAGTGAGCAGTAGGATTCCTCACATCGAATCACCTTCATGTTTCTAATGTCTCTAACTTCTACTTTTACTCCTAGCTAGAGAAACTCACTACTTTTAAAAGGTTAACTTGATTGGGTCAGGCCTACCCAGATAATCTCTATATCTTAAGGTTAATTTACTTGGGACTTCAATTAGATTTTGCAAAATCCCCTCACAGCGGTACCTGGCTTAGTGCCTTGAAATCAGATCAAGGGCCCGGCCCGGTGGCGCAGTGGTTAAGTTTGCACATTCCGCTTCTCGGCGGCCCTGGGTTCGCTGGTTTGGATCCTGGGTGCGGACGTGGCACTGCTTGGCATGCCATGCTGTGGTAGGCATCCCACATATAAAGTAGAGGAAGATGGGCACAATGTTAGCTCAGGGCCAAGCTTCCTCAGCAAAAAGAGGAGCACTGGCAGTAGTTAGCTCAGGGCTAATCTTCCTCAAAAAAAAAAAAAAAAAAGAAATCAGATCAAGTCATTTCAAATCATGATTCATTCACTTACCTATATGGGCTTTGGACAACTTATTTAACATATGGGTATAACAGTAACTAACTCATTTGGTTGTTTTGAAGACTAAATGGGGTAAAGTTTATAATGTCCCTAGCAAAGCTTCTGTTATATGGCTCTCTCCAACTGGAAGCTTGGATATTGATTTTATGGTAAATTTTGCATCAAATAATTCATGATGTTGATCATACAAATCAAAGAAAGTCAACAGGATTTTCCCTCTCTCTGGAACTATATACTTGGTATGTTTTTGATACCTATAGTGCCACCTGTTTATCAAGATATCATATTTAAAAACTATTACAAAAAGTGTGGGATTCCATCTGTATCACATCAGAGTATTTATTACTCTTGGCAAGGAGGTTGGATGCAAGAGGATATGAGATGTTTCCTTACCCAGGCTATGAGTTTTTCTTCACAGTGCCTTGCAGTACGTGCCAAAACAGGCACGAGATACCAGGTCTGTAATCAACCCCATCTTTTTCACAAAGGATTACAAATAACTGGTATTTCATTTCCAAGACCACTGCTTCAGTTTTTTTTAAATGAATTTGGCTTGGAATATGATCAGCAATCAATGAAAGAAAGGCACTGAAATGCCAAATCAATGCCTCTGATACATGGTTTTCTGTCTAACACAAAGCTAGGAAAACAGCCTAAAATGTCTGCTTCATCTTGGTTATTCCTTATAATAACTTTTACATCAACAAAATGAAATAGTATAGCCACAAGTTAAAAACATAAAAATACATATGGGGGCTGGCCCCGTGGCTGAGTGACTAAAGTTCTGTACCCTCTGCTTTGGTGGCCTGGGTTCACGGGTTTAGATCCTTGGCGCAAACCTACTCTACTCATCAGCTCTGCTGTGGAGGTGTCCCCCATACAAAATAGATGGCAAAGATGTTAGTTCAGGGCTAATCTTCCTCAAGCAAAAAAAGAGGAAGATTAGCAATGGATGTTAGCTCAGAGAGAATCTTCCTCACCACCAACAACAAAAAAACAAATGGAAGGGTGCTTAGACATATTCAGTTTCAATGATGTCATTTCTTAGATGGGGAAATTGAGGTGTGGATACCAGAAGAGATCTGTTCACTGTCCCACATCCAATTCTTTTCTTGAGTTACTTTTATAGCAGTAGAATAAATAGGAACATTCTGACTCTCACAAAAGTAATGAATGGATCATTATTTTCCTTGTTAATAAGATACCTGTCTACTTAGGACATTTCCTCCTCAAAGTAATTCACTGGCTGCTAGATTGGACACATGATCAAATTCAGGAAGTTCATCTTCAATGACTTCATTTTCTGCTTCCTGTCCTCCTTTCCTTATTCTGTGCCTGTAATACATGACAATAATCCACTCAATTAGAATACCCGTAAGCCCATGTTCTCTTCTTTGCCCCTCTTCTATCACCTGAATTTCAACAAGGGTCCCAATATATCCATTCACACTGAGATATTATCATTTGATAAGGCGTCGGAGTCAGTTCTTTTAGACATATCTTTGTATTCATAGAAGGCAAAGGAATGGACTTTATAACTATAGAATCATCAGTTCGCAATTAGCTAAATTAGAAATGGAAAGGAATTATTTAAATTGGAGTAGGTTCCTGTACTAGTGGAAATCGTAGACTGGAAATTGTAGGGCAACACCATCTTCTCAAGCTCACTGTTCAAGCATGCTAACACTTAGCAGGTCACAAATCTGTGATTTGTATAAGCCAAGGCTTTCCAAAAGGGCGATTCTCTGGCAACATTTACTTCTGGACACATACAAGTTACCTCACAGGAATTGTTACATAGCCAATTCTTTTGGACAAAGACCAAGTCACGGAATGGAGAAGGATAGCTATCTTTTGGAGAGAGAAGTGGCTCATATCAGATGGAAGTGCCCTAAAGAGGCTGTCCCATGGTTGAATCAGTGTTAGCTGACTCACCTCAGACATAAAGAGGAAAGAAAGGTAGAAAAAAGCATATTTTTCCTCACATAGTACTCTTCGGACTGCATCTCCTCTTATTAAGGCTCTCCTCCTTTGAAGGTCCAGATTAAGCCCTACCTCCTCCAGCTTTCTCATCTCCTCCTCAGAGTTGGCATGCTGGGTTAGGGGAGGGAGCTGGCAGCATTTCAAGGGCTGGACCTTGGTGTAGAGTGCCTTTTGCCCAGCATTACAGTTGCCATAGCAGTAACCTACAAGGTGGAATGGTCTATTCCAAGGTAAATAGTGTAGACCGAGCGACCAAATCAAAAGTTGAAAGAAGTTCTGCTTCTACTTAGGATGTAGAAAGCTGTAAGATAATGTTGCTTCTATCCTAACAGTAAGAAGGCAGATAATCTACAAGATCATATAGCTATTCCTGAGTTATTTAGATTGCTGAGGTCACAAAGCAACTTGCTGAACTTAATTTCAAAGAGTGACAAGCCCCTTTGTAAAGAGATGGGACACAAACTGTTTTTGCCTTTGGGAGAGCATGACAGGAAGAAATGGCCAATAAAAGCAGGTAAGAGGGAAACAGCTGAAATTTCAATGAATTCTTAAAGGTCTGCTTTGGGATAGTGAATAATTTATAATGCTGGAAAGACCCAGACTACAGAGTCTGCATTCACTTGCAAACTCTTTTCCTGGGCCTCCACCAGCTGAGCATTAGAGAGATTGGAGGCACTAAGAACTGAGAGAATTCCCTTTGTTGACACTGTAGGTATGTTGATGGTGATGAGTTGCCACTGGGAGACAAGCAAGAAACCCTGCCTCCTTCCCTGGACTCTTCTCTCATCCCAAACACAAACCATCTTCCCTGGAAGGAAGAAGAGGAATTCCTCTTGCTCCCAGGACCTTGCTCCCACAAGCAAAGTCATACTGCTTCTGGAGGAGTGGTAGACACAAATCCCGCCTGCATTTGGAGGAAGAATAGGAAACTCTCTCAGGCCCAGAAGATCAGCTACCACTAGAGGAGGGGCAAAAAGTTTCTTCTTGTCCAATACACCCAACAGATACATGACAGGGATTGACTGTCAATGGGAGGAGAAGCAGGAACACTGAAAAATCCCCATCCCTGGGGCCCTGGTGCATAGTTTTTGCCTGAGACTGAGGCTGCAGTTAGAGAACTGAGACTCCCGCTCCTCGCCCCTAGCACATGCCTCTTACTGAGTAACAAGAAACAGCAGTCTACCACTGCTGTGCAAGAGTGTGAAGAGAGACTCTGCTGTGCTACAGGCATACAGGTCCTGCTGAAAGCTCCACCACACATATGGTGGAGCAGGAACACTTAGAAGACTTCCAGTACTCCAGGCCCCACATAAGCACAAGGAAGTGACCCATCACCGAAGGAATGTGTCAGTTCCTTTAGGCATATGTGTACACTGAAGGTAACCATAGCAACAAAGAAACCTAAACCTGGCTCAACTCCTGACTAGATTGACTCACCCACACACTAACAGCCTGACAGAAGAAGTGGCATGCACATTTCTGGGCATAAATACTATTGCCTCATTAAGGAAATGCAAGTTAAAACCACAATTAGACTTCACTGCATGCCTACTGCAAAGGCTACAAATAAAAGGCCTGACAATGCCAAATGCCACTGAGGATGCAAAGTGAACAGATCTCTCATAGATTGCTGATGGGTATGCAAAATGGTGCAGCCACTTTGGAGAACAGTTTGACATTTTTCTTATAAAATTAAATGTATTATTATCATATGACCTAGCAATTGCACTCCCAGGTAAGGAAGATAAAAACTTATGTTCACACAATAACCTCTATGTGATTGGTTATAGTACCTTTACTCATAATCACAAAAAACTGGAAGAAATCAAGATGCCCATCTATTGAGGAAAAAATAAGCAAAATATGGTATATTCATACAATGGAAAAATACTCAATATTGAAAGTAATAAACTACTGATGTATTCAGCAACATGGATGAATCTCAAAAGCATTATGCTAAGTGAAAGAAGCCAAATACAAAAGACTACATGCTGTATAATTCCGTGCATATGAAGTTCTAAAAAAGACAAAACAATAGTGACAGAAAGTAGATCAGTGGTTGCCAGGGTCCATCATGGGGAAGGGTGGAAATCGACTTCAGAGACATGAGGGAATTTGAGGGGGGAAGGGTGGTGGAAATAATCTCTATCATGACTGTGGTGGTTATACGACATTTGTCAAAACTCATCAAACTATATACACTTTAAAAGAAGTGAATTTTATTGTAGGTAAACTGTACCTCAATAAACCTGAGTTTTTTTTAAAAAGGAAATTATCAAGAAGAGTTGGTATGTAAAGGGATAGTTTTGTGGGATTTAGAACAGACAGGAGACTAAAAGAATATCCTGCACTCTGGTTCACAGATTCACAGCAGCTTTTTATGTGGTGCTATCGACTCCTGGTAGAACCATTCTAGGAGGAGTTATTAGGGCTGACAGAATGTTCAGGAAGAGCCACAGCAACAATGAAACAGGGCAAATGTTTGTGATCTCATCCATTTCTGCATCCCTGTCCTGCATGTACATTTGTATATGTCATGCATAATATTTTGTTTACATATATGGCCACCAGAAATTTCTCGGTACTCTCTCAATATCATTCACTTTTAATTATTTTAACTAAGGAAATTCTTTCAATGCACAATAGAACCTAATATTTATGCATTCATATGAATTTTCCTGTAAATAAGTCCAAAAATCTGAAAAAAATGTTTTCTCACATCCTGTGTCCTGACATGTAGTTTGAAAAAGATAGTCACATGCTCCCATGCTCTGGTAGTTCTATTATGAGATTCTTCTTAATCTCTTCAATGAGATGGAAGCTGCTTGAATATTAGTAGAGCTACCATATAGTGTACTAGGAAATTGACATGAATCATCTTATAACAATGCTTTACCTTCAAAAATGAGGAAATTGAGATTACTCAATATTAAATAACTTTTCAATTTTCATATAGGGAGCAAGTAGTAAAGTCATGCTAGGCTTCCATTTGTATTTGTCGCCTCAGCCTGTGCTCTTTCTACTTTGCCTTTAAGCCCTCACATGAGGCAAGGAGAAAGCTGGCCACTTTGATAAACTGTTATGATTCCATCAATAATGCCATGGCATTTCAGAAGTGGAAAAGACTTTATCCATCAACTGATCCAACTTCTTTTGACAGATGAGATACTTAAGTCTAAGAGTGGTTAGCAACTTGGCCAAAGTCATAAGGTCATGTATTGAAAGAGCTCAATTAAAACCCAGATCTCACAATTCCCAATCTAGTACCCTTTCCAACGTCTGTCATTGGAAACCAGTGGCCATTCAACAACACACTAATTAGACCAAGGTGAAAAGCTTGATTCCAGTGTAGCCATTGAGCTATTCCAATTGCAAAACATATTGAAGTTCCTCCTGTCACTAGGGGGAGTAGGTAAGAAAATACAACCAGACATACATAGTGTTAAAAGAAGCTCTGCTTTCATAGCCTGTTGAGCACAAGTCCATGAAGCTAACTTCACCATGGAACCATCTTTACCCACCTAACAACTACACTAAACAGGGACCTTTTAGCAATAAGAACCCCAAAGGGCCCAAAGGTAGGATGTAACTAGCTACTCAAAATGATTACCTTCCTTCTAGCAGGTTAAATAAAGAAAACAAAAGAGAATCTGCTTATTTTGTCTCTGATCTCTGGAAACTAGGAGCATTCTCTTTGTGAGAATCATCTCCACAAGTTTTGAGGCAAGAGAAGTGGCTACATTGAAATCTATAATAATAATAGCTACATTTATTGACCTCTTATGATGAGTCATACTCAGTTCTAGGCTTTACATATAGTAGCTCATTTTATCCTTTCTATGATTCTATGAAGCTGGCACCACTGTTCTAATTTAACTATTGGGAAATTGAGACAAAAAGAATCTAAGTAAGTTATCCAAAGTCTTACAGTGATAATAGATGGAAAGTCAGGCAGTGACTTCAGATTTCACATTCCTAAACATCACATTACACCTGAAAACCTTTGCTACAGCTATAGTACATTTGAAGGGAGATTCAATTGAATTTTAAAATGAGTAATGCTCATTTAAATCTATTCAGAAATGCATCCTCTCTTCAGTCAGATTTCTAGTTTTCCTATGGATATAGCTAACAGGATGTAGCTTTTAGAACCTGCTCTCAGTAAAAAAAGAACCAACACTTGAAAGTTAAAAAAAAAAAAACTTTGATTTCTGGCTCTGTTGCTTGCTAATTGGAATCTTGGTCAAGTTATTTAATTATCTCAGCCTTAATTCTTCAACAACAAAACCAACATAATTTTATTGACCTTGCAGGGTCACTGTGTATATCACTCAGAGTCCGAGTAGGATTCACCCTCAAAAAGAGTGATTGGAGAGATTCAAGCAAGAGACAATTTACAAGATGTGGGCAGATTTAAGGGAAACCATCAGGGGTTCCTAGCAACAGTGGATAGGCATTATCACTCTTAGGCCTGAAAGATCAAAGAGAAGAAGGAGTTGTAGGTACCCAAAGAAATATCTCTCATTGTGGGTGGGACAAAGCTAGCTGAAAGGAGCTGGAAACATTAGTTGATGGAGACCACTAGTTCTTGGTGACCCTATTGGGGGAAGCCAGGGGAATAAGTCACCTGCCCTTTCTCTCCTCCCTTGTTCCAATCTCAAGCCTATTATTCACTGAACCTAACAGAAACCAGAGGGCGAGGGACTCATGTTGTTGTAGCCAATACAGTTGTGGTGACCTCCTAGGCTACCAGGTAGAAGAGGGTGAAGAGTGGATTTGTAGGGTACACTATAACATAATGGGGTGGATGGTATATGCAAAAATGCCTAGCATGCAGCATGGGCTTAATAATTACTAATTTACTAATTACTAATAATTACTAATTACTTTTTTCCTCTGGCAGTTATGTGTTGTTTTTGCCAGCTCAGAGTTGCTTCCCTCTTCTTCCAGTAACAACATTTTTCCTTTGGTAAATACACTAGCCCCAGGATAATAAGAGGTAGGATGTGAAAATATATCAGTGTTTATAAACTTCATCTTTAGGGAGAGATTCTGTAGCATAGTAATTAAAAGCGTGGACTCTAGAACAAGGCTGCCTTGGTCTGAATCACAGTTCCTTTGTTTACTAGCTGTGACCTTGGACAATTTTCTTAACCTTGATAAGCGTCAGTTCCCATTTCTGTATAAAAGGTGTATAATACTAATAACCACTTAGTAGACTGATTTTGAAGATGAAATAAGCCAGTAAATGTAAAGCACTCAACATAGTACTGGTGTAGACAAAATGAGCCTGTGTGCCAGGCTTAGTTATTATTATTCCATGTAGTCTTGTCTTGTTAATACTGACAACCAGGGCACTCACCCACTACCTCCCCTACCATTGGGTAAACATGTGATTTAGGCTGGACCAATCTGACTTTTTCTCCTGAAAAGTGAATTCTGTACTGAATGATACAAGATTTAAAAAACCTGTTGGTTCTAAAGTCATTCTGAAAGCAAGGTCCTTCAGAAACTGCCAATTACTTCTTGCAACCCAATCACTGGAACTGTCTTGGTTCTATACTTCCAGATTGGCCAACCCTTCCTTTGATTTTGCAACAGTCTGTTATTTTGTAAAATTTTTAAAAGCTTTACTGAGATATAATTTCCACACTGTACAATTGACCCATTAAAGGCATACAATTCAAGGGTTTTTAGTATATTCACAGAATTGTTCAATCATCACCACTATCTAATTTTAGAACACTTTCACCAACCCCAAAGAAACACCTTACCCTTTAGCACTCACTCCCCATTCCCCCAAACCTTTTCCCCTCAGCATGTGACAACCACTAATCTACCTCTGTCTCTATATTGACAAGATAATTCAACGGGGAAAAAGATTTTCAACATATAGTGCTAAGACTAATGGATACCCATGTACAAAAGAATGAAATTCGACCACTACCTCACACTCTATGCAAAAATTAGTTCAAAATGGATCAAAGACCTAAATAAAGGAGGTAAAACTGTAAAACTCTTAGAATGACAGCATAAGTGTAAATCCTCTTCCTTTGACTTTTAGAGTCACCCATTATACTTTGAACAATTTCCTTAGAGCTCAGGTTTGGGTGAAATTTTGTTTTGTTTTGTTTGCTAGCTTACAAACTCAGTGTTCTACCTGATAGCCCTGCATCCCTGACCCTCTTGAAGTTAGAATATCATATTCCTCATAGGAGTAATGGATTATTTTCTTCCTCGCGGCTCTCCTCCCTACTCCCACACTCCTACTCAGGCCACACAAAAACAAACTTATGGCATGAGTTAATTAGAATATGTTCTCTTAGAATGCAGCTAATTGTATTTGAGAGCACCATTATTGGTGTCTTCACCTACTAAGTGACAACTGATTAGGTTCTTGGATAAAAGATAACATTGCCAAGATTACTCATCAAAGTTTTTATTTTACAATTTGACTGTCATATTCTTGCCTAATACTCTGAACAGGAAGACTTTTCTCACTCTGGGGAAGTAGACCAGTCTTCCAGAGTTATTGGCTTTAGGTTATTGCCCTTATTGACAAGCTAAATTTAGGCTTAGACTCAACGACATTTTTACTCTGAGTTTGACTACTTCTGCAATGTGAACCTCCATGGTGTTTAGCTAGGCAATCTCTGGCAGTGTTTCAGCATGTGTTTTTGCAGGGCTAAATTAAATTGCAATGAACTTAAAATAAAAAAGAAATAAAAGTTAACGAGTTGTTCAATTGGCTCTGTGGCCTTCAAACTCAATGTAAGGAACCAGACAAGGCTGCTATGAATTATAGAATAATACTGAGAAAAAGAATTAGAGAATTCTTCACAAACAATACTACTGACTTGCCATTTAGTGAAAGTCTACTTATTAGGCAATTCTAGTTTTACCTTTGTGTTGAAAATTTTAATTTTCAAAAAAATTAAAGCTTATATGTATAATACATATATTGTATAATATATATAGATCATACGATGTCTCTCTCTATATATTTGCATGTCTGTATGGTTGGGGGAGGTGGAGGGGTTGGAGGAAGAAACCAATCTGATATTCTCAGAAGTAATATGACATTCTTACTGCAAGAGGGTCAAGGGTGAATATATATATATGAATATATATATATATATATATTCTCGTAGATCTACAACAAACTGAGCAAATGATGATAGTCCTTAATGCTTTGTTCCTTTAATCATAACTGCAAACTTTCTTTAACCTTGTACATTGCCACAGTTCATTAAATTAAATAAAAGAAAATGCAAATTGCCATCCCCATAAAGTGAATGCAAGAGCGTGCTCAAGGTTAGACCATCTTGCTGAGAAAGTGTACGCCAACTGCAGAATTCAAGTAATAACGAAATAACAGTAACAATACCTTCTGTTGCATAGGATGGAAGATGCAGTTTCAACCATTTGCTGGAATTCTTCTTTTCTCTTAGCAAGCCAATTGAATCACATGCTTCAGAAATCATCTTTTTTTTTTTGACATTCCAGAGGAATGACTAGAGAGTTTTCAAGTAAGAAAACTGCAGATGAAAAGGATAGCAATGAGTGTATCAATATCCATCTGAAACAGAGGACAAGCTTGCTGTTATTAAGTCTAGCTAACAAGATAGAAAATGATGTTGGGTAATGCATCAACGCATGTGGAAAAAGTAGAGCATGTAAACATAAGAAGAAAACTAACCTTCCCTTCTCCTAGGTTTTCCTCTTATATCCCTTGGTGCTCCTGCACTGAATCATTTTCTTCTACCTAAACATGAAATGCTGCAATTCCTCATTTCCCAGTCCTAGATCCTCCTGTCTTTGACTACATTCTTCTTAGACCATTCATCCCACTCCTATGGCTTCAGTTGCCGTCCATACACAGCTAACTTGCACATGTATAACTCCAGATCAGATATTTCTTCTGAACGCTAGAAAGTCTTCATTTTCTGAAAATCTTTACTTGGGTACCTCAAAGGCATATCAAATTCAGCATATCTAAAACTAAACTCATGATCTTCTTCCTCTATCCTGCTCCTCTAGCCACCGCATCTTAGTAAATGACACCACCTTCCATACATTTGCACAGTCAAAAACCTAAGCCTCATCCTTGATACTTTTATCTCATTCATATCAAAAGGCCATTAATGGCAGAAGCACAATTTGAACCAATATATTGACTTCAAGTCTAGTACGACTTCACTATTTCACAGAGTAACAAGGACCCAGAGTCTAATGAGCAAATGTTTCATGAATTTAAACTTATCAGACCTATTTTATCTATATTTAGTCACGAGTATTTTCATAATTCATTCTCCAGGGGAGGGGGAGGAAACACGTTCTAGAGTAGCATTGTGAAAACTGGGCACTATTCCCAGAGAGCTAATTAACAATGTTAAGAGTTCCTAATTACCTCTCACTTTGAAACTAGATTTTTTATTATGATTGTATAGGATGTTGAGTTACACTTTTCCTATTACCCCAGAATGACATCCTGGAGCCTAAGCTTAAGACAAAGAGGCACTAAGTACCCTAACTTCTCAAGATACCTGCCAGGGATTGTGGCCAGACACCTCTCTAAGGGCTCACTAAACTTATCAAGTGGTAGCATGCCTTGTCCTAGCACCTCCAACCATCACTTCAAAATCTTTCCTGTCCTTAGATTCCCAGAATGTTTAAGAAGACTGGAGAAGGGAGACCAAAGGACTCAGAATCAAAATCAAAAACAATTGTTGCAAGAGTGATTGAGCTTGTGTGCAGGCATCACACAACCAAAATGGATTCTGGTCTTGGCACAGAATCAGAGTCCTGGGGGGTCCCTGCTATGCCATACTTTGTCCCTATATTTGCTAGATCATGGAGAATATGGGGTTGGAGGCTGAGATGGAGGCTGTAGAGGAGCAGTTGTAGGGCAGGGGACAAGGTGAGGATGTCAGGTTAGTGATTATTTGCCAAGAAATAACAAAGTATTTCATTACTTTAACAGTGTTTCTCAAAGACGGGAGGATATTGGCATTGTAGTATCACTATTCTTCAGGGATGTTCATGCGTTGTTTTTGACTCTGATCCCTTTGCATATTCCATTTACTATCTGTGGTCCCTGCACACTAAATGCTTTCTCAGTTACCCTGACAACCAATAATGCCTTCACACATTGTTAAAGGCTTCCTGGGTGGTCGGAAAGTACTGTACCACACAGGTTGAGGACTACTGCCTCATCCTCCAGACTAAGAAAATATGTAAAGCAACAAATACACTGAACTCCTTCAAAACTAAAACATAGGCCCACAAAGGAGCCAGCAATTTTATGCTTTTTTCTTTTTTTTACAGAGAATCTTGATGGCCAGAAAAAGAAAACAGAGAAGCAATAATAACCAATAATAATAATAAAAAAAGAATACAATCAGAGTGATGTCAGCATCACGGTAGAGTGAGCTCTTCTGTTAGACTCACTCCCCTCTTATATACAACAAAAAGGACATTCATATACAAAGGGAAGACATTCACACAACACAAAAGATGTCTGAGAGACCCACACAGATATACGTCTGATGGTGGAGATGCTGGACTCCCCAGAGGAAGTAGGAGGAGGTAAGGGGATCTTTTCTCCCTAGACCAATGGCAGCCACCCAGGGCATAGGACCACACACTGCTTTGATAGGAGATGGGGGAGGGGTGGCTATGCATGGGAACACCTTCACTCTCCAAGTTCCCTCACAGCCCATGGAAAGAGGTAGTTAACCTATTGTGGGGGTGTCTTCATCAAGCCAGCACACCAGGAGAGCAGATAATGAGGACAGAGCAATAGTACACCCAGGATTGAATGCACGAAAGAAAGTGCCTCTCCCCAGGCTCAGCTGATTGGCCAGAACACCCACGTATACCCTAGGAGAGCAGCAGCTGTGAGCAAGTGAGCTGCAGATCATGGCAGTCTCAGAATACACAGTTGTTTATTCTCATCCAGTGGTGGCAGGTGGAAGCTTCAACCACATACTACCACTATGTGGAGGCAAAAACCCACACCATCTAATAGTTTGAAGAAATATATTAATACTACAAACCAGAAGGAAAATGACAAGCACCCATAAATCAATCCTGAAAGCATAGAAATTTATAATCTAAATGACAGAGTATTCAAAATAGCCATCATTAAAAAAACTCAACAAGTTAGAAGAAAATACAGATAGACAGTTCAATGAAATCAGGAACAAAATTAATGAACGGAAAGAATTCTTCACAAAAGAGATTGAAACTATAACTAAAAACCATTCAGAAATATTGGAGATGCAAAACATAATGGATGAGATAAAGAAAATCTGGACTCCCTGAATAATAGAGCTGACATTCTGGGGTAGAGAATTAGGACTCTGGCAGACAGAAATATAAAAATGCTTCAAATGGAGGAGGAGAAACAACTAAGACTAAAAAGAAATGAAGAAATTCTCCAAGAAATATCCTAGTCACTTCGGAAATAAAACATGGGGTTTATAGGTATTCTGGGGGAGAAGAGAAGGAGAATGGAGCAGAAAGCTTGTTCAAAGAAATAATAGCTGAGAACTTCTCAAAGCTAGGGAAGAGGCTGGAAATACAAGTGAAAGCAGTTGATAGAACTCCTAATTATATCAATGTAAAAAGACCTCCTGCAAGGCATATAGTAGTAAAGCTTGTAAAAATCAGTGACAGAGAAGAAATATTAAGAGCAGCAAGACACAAGAAAACAACTTACAAAGGAACCCTTATCAGAGTTTCAGTGGATTTCTCAGCAGAAACCTTACAGGCTAGGAGAGAATGGAATGATATATTCAAAATTCTTAAAGACGAAAACTTTCAGCCAAGAATACTCTATCCAGTGAAAATATCTTTCAGATACAATGGAGAAACAAAAACTTTCTCAGGTAAACAAATGTTGAGGGAGTTCACTGCTGCAAGACACCACCCAGAAGGAATGCTCAAGAAGACTCTCCTATTTCACAAAAAAGGAAATTCTTTACAAAACGTTGAGCAAGGAGATAAATAGGTAGACAAAGTCAGAAAACTTCAGCTCTCTATCAGAACAGGTTAGCTAACATTTACTTATAACCTTAAAGATAAAAGGAAGGGAAACATAAAAACATATAATCTCATCATTTTAACCACAAACTCACAACACAAGATGGAATAAGTTGTGACAATAATAAGTTAGAAGTAGAAGAGGAAAGAGATGGAATCGGCTTAGTCTACGGAAATAAGAGACTATCAGAATATGGACTATCTTACCTATTAGATTTTTTTATACAAACCTCATCATAACCACTTAACAAATAATCAGAACAGAGACACAAATGATAAATAAAGATAAAACTGAGAAAACCATCATATAATACTGTCAAACTGAATTGGTAGACCCTATTACACAGGACAGGAAACAAGGGAAATGCTGAAGAACCATAAAATGAGTGATAAAATGGCAGCATTCAGTCCTCATATATTAATGATCACTCTAAATGTAAGCAGATTGAATTCTCAAATCAAAAAACACAGTGTGGTAGGATGGATTAAAAAACAAGACCCAACAATATGCTGCCTCCAGGACACACATCTCAGCTCTAAAGACAAACACAGACTCAGAGTGAAGGGATGGAAGACAATGCTACAAGCCAATGGCAAACAAAGAAAAGCCGGTGTTGTCATACTTATATCAGACAAAGTAGAACTCAACATGAAATAGTTAAAGATAGATGAAGAGGGGCAATATATAAAGATAAAAGGGACACTCCACCAAGAGGACAACACTTATACATATATATGCACCCAACACAGGAGTGCCAAAGTACAGAAAGCCACTATTAACAAAGCTAAAAGGAGATATTAACAACAACATGATAACAGTAGGAAACCTCAATACCCCACTTACAGCAATGGATAGATCATCCAGACAGAAATTCAACAAGGAAATAGTGGATTTAAACAAAAAACTTGACCAGATGAACTTAAAAGATATACATAGAACATTCCATCAAAAAACATCAGAATATACATTCTTCTCAAGTGCACATGGAACATTATCAAAGATAGACCATATGTTGGGAAACAAGGCAAACCTCAATAAATTTAAGAATATTGAAATCACATCAAGTATCTTTTTTGACAATAATGCTGTGAAACTAGAAATGAGGTACAAGAAAAAAGATGGTAAAGTGACAAATACATGGAGACTAAACAACATGCTACTGAACAACCAATGGATCATTGAAGAAATTAAAGGAGAAATCAAAAAATATCTGGAGACAAATGAAAATGAAATACACCAAACCAACTCATACGAGATGCAGCAAAAGGAGTTCCAAGAGGGAAATTCATATCAATACAAGCCCACTGTAACAAACAAGAAAGACCTCAAACAAGCAATCTAAAACTACACCTAACAGAATTAGAAAAAGAAGAACAAACCAAGCCCAAAGTCAGCTGAAGGAGGGAAATAAAAATCACAGCAGAAATAAATGAAATTGAATTTAAAAAATAATAGTAGAAAGGATCAATGAAACAAAGAACTGGTTCTTTGAGAAAATAAACAAAATTGACAAGCCCATAGCCAGGCTCACTAAGAAAAAAAGAGAGAAGTTTCAAATAAATAAAATTAGAAATGAAAGAGGAGAAATTAGAACAGATACCACAGAAATACAAAGGATTATGAGTATGCTACGAAAAACCATATGCCAACAAATTTCACAATCTAGAAGAAATGGATAAATTTTTAGACTCATATAACCTCCCAAAACTGAATCAAGAATAGAGAATTTGAATAGACCAATCACAAGTAAAAAGATTGAAATAGTGCTCAAAAACCACCCAAAGAATAAAAGTCTTGGACCAGATGGCTTCTATGGAGAATTCTAGCCAACATTCAAAGAAGATTTAATACATATCCTTCAAAAACTATTCCAAAAGATTGTGGAAGATGGAAGATTATGTAAGATATTCTACAAGGCCAACATCACCCTGATACCAAAGCAACAAAAGAGAACACAAAGAGGGAAAATTACAGGCCAATATTGCTGATGAACACAGATCCAAAAATCCTCAACACAATATTGGCAAACTGAATACAGCAATATGTTTAAAAGATTGTACACCATGATCAAGTGGGATATATACCTGGAATGCAGGGATTTTTCAACATCTGACAATTAATCAATGTGCTACACCACCTTCACAAAATGAAGAATAAAAACCACATGATAACCTCAATAGATGCAATGAGAGCATTTGACAAGATCCAACATCCATTTATGATAAAAACCCTCAATAAAATGGATAGAGAAGGAAAGTACCTCAATATAATAAAAGCCATATATGACAAACCCACAACCAACATCATACTAAACAGGTAAAAACTGAAAGCCATCCCTCTGAGAACAGGAACAAGACAAGGATGCCCACTCTCACCACTCTTATTCAACATAGTACTGCGGTTTTGCCTAGAGAAATTAGGCAAGAAAAAGAAATAATAGGAAAACAAATAGGCAATGAAGAAGTGAAACTCTTGCTGTTTTCAGATGACATGACTTTATATATAGAAAACTCTAATGAATCTATAAAAAAAACTATTAGAAATAATCAACAACCACAGCAAAGTGGCAGGGTACAAAATCAACTTACAAGAATCAGTTGACTTGCTATACTCCAGTAATGAACTAACAGAAAGAGAACTCAAGAATATAATCCCATTTACAGTCACAACAAAAGGAATAAAATATTTAGAAACAATTTTAACCAAGGAAGTGAAAAACCTATACAAGGAAAACTATAAGACATTATTGAACGAAATCGATGATGACATAAAGAAATGAAAAGATATCCCATGAACATTGATTGAACGAATAAATATAGTTAAAATGTCCATACTACCTCAAGCAATCTACAGATTCAGTGCAATCCCAATCAGAATTCCAATGGCATCTGTCATGGAAATAGAACAAAGAATGCTAAAACTCATATGTGGCAACAAAAGACCCCAAATAACTCAAGCAATCCTGAGAAAAAAGAACAAAGCTGGAAGCATTACAACCCCTGACCTTAGAATATAGTACAAAGCTATGGTAATGAAAATGCCATGGTACTGGTACAACAACAGACACACAGATCAATGGAACAGAATGAAAGCCCAGAAATAAAACCACACATCTACAGACAGCTAATCTTTGACCAAGGAGCCAAGAATATGAAATGGAGAAAAAAAATCACTTCAATAAATGGTGCTGGAAAAACTGGACAGCTACATGCAAAAGAATGAAAGTAGACCATTATCTTTTGTAATACACAAAAATTAACTCAAAGTGGATCAAAGCCTTGAAGGTAAGACCTGAAATCATAAAACTCCTAGAAGAAAATATAGCCAGTACACTCTTTGACGTTGGTCTTAGAAGGATATTTTTGAATACCATGTCTACTCGGACAAGGGAAACAAACAAACAAAATAACAAGTGAGCCTTCATCAGACTAAAGAGCTTCTGCAAGGCAAAGGAAACCAGGAACAAAACAGAAAAGCAACCCACCAACTGGGAGAAAATATTTGCAAATCATATATCTGACAAGGAGTTAATCTCCAAAATATATAAAGAACTCACATGACTCAGCAACATAAAAACAAACAATCTTGATTAAAAAGAAAAGGGCAGAGTATATGAACAGACATTTTTCCAAAGAAGATATACAGATGGCCAACAGGCACATGAAAATATGTTCAACTAATTATCAGGAAAATGCAAATCAAAACTACACTAAGATATCACCTTACACCCATAAGAATGGCTATAATCACCAAGACAGAAAATAACAACTGTTGGAAAGGATGTGGAGAAAAGAGTACCCTCAGATACTGCTGATGGGAATGCAAACTGGTGCAGCCACTATGGAAAACAGTATGGTTATTTTTCAAAAAATTAAAAATAGAAATACTCTCACCCAGCTATCCCACTACTGGATATTATTCAAAGGACTTGAAATCAACAATTCAAAGAGACTTATGCACCCCTATGTTCACTGTAGCATATTTACAATATCCAAGACATGAAAGCAACATAAGTGCCCATCGACTGATGATTAGATAAAGAAGATGTGGTATATATACACAATGGAATACTACTCAGCCATAAAAAATACAAAATTGTCCCATTCATAACAAGATGAGTGGACCTTGAGGGTATTATGTTAAGCAGAATAAACCAGAGAAAGACAAACACCGTATAATTTCACTCATATGTGGAAGATAAACTAACACATGGACAAAGAGAACAGTCTAGTGAGTACCAGAGGGGAAGGGGGTTGGGGGGTGGGCACAATGGATGAAGGGGCACAAATATATGGTGACTGACACATAATAATGTACAACTGAAATTTCACAATGTTATAAAGTATTACGAACTGAATAAAAGAAAGGAATACAATCACAGTAAGGAGATAAAGAGCTATTTTTTCATGTGTTCGTTTCCCTCAACTCTTGTCTACACTGGAAGAGTTAGGTATTGAAGAAGGAGAGAAGAAGTATCTCCTTGAGACCCTGTCCCACTACCTCTAAATTATCAGAGTCTCAGTTTAAGCCTATGCTGAAGGGGAAGCAAAGGGAAATGCAAGTTAAATAGGGGTTGACATTGAAACTGTATACTGGACTGAATTTTAATAAGCAACAGTGACCATACTTATGGAATCTAAGACCTCATTAAATGACAGGACAGAGTGATTAATAGAACATGACTGAACTCAGTGACTTGAGGAAAAATAAATCCATTTCATGTTTATATCCCACTGAGTCTAGACTCCACAAAAACCTAATTGCAATGCACTTTTATCATTTCGTGTATTACCCTAATTTGGTTCTTTTCCTTTATATTTAAATACATAGTTATTGGGTTGAAATTTGATTGACATTAAAGATTTATAGCTTTTGATAGGCTACCATTTTCCTTTTCTCTCAATTATAAGTTTATGAGACCTATGTGTCAGTATATTTTTCTACTTCCCTCTCATTTTATTAGCTGAGAAGGACAAAATTAAAAAAATATAAAACATTCAAATAATGGTACAATAAACCCTAATGTGCACTAAGAATTGCAACACTGCTC
Source organism: Equus quagga (assembly GCF_021613505.1). Taxonomy (NCBI): domain Eukaryota; kingdom Metazoa; phylum Chordata; class Mammalia; order Perissodactyla; family Equidae; genus Equus; species Equus quagga. The sequence goes on from NC_060276.1 coordinate 9,443,169, forward strand.
AAATTGAACTGATGTCTAGCTGAAAGCACCACTATGCAATAGCTCAAAATATATAGTACAGTACTCATTTCTTGTTTGTTTTATAACAACTCAAAATTTGATATTTGATAGACAGTTTAGGGATTTAAGAGTAGAATATGTTAAAGTGTGAATTAGGCAAAAGTTGAGCTATGAAACGTGAATGTCAATGGCTGTTATAACACACCTACTTGGCGGGCTATGAGGGGAGTGAACAGGGGCCCCACCTGCTCTGCTTTATCAGCCATCTTCACACAATTAGCTGAGTCCTAAAAATCCACTTGAAGGCCTTTATTCTAATAAATTAATATTGAGTCTCCTTATTATACAATTCTCACCCCTTAAAGAAATGACAGAATTACCAGTCAGTTAAATTTTAAAGCTTTTAGATTTTAAGTTTTATATCATTTTGGCAAATGGATCCTATTATGGATCTGATTAAAACTATAGACCTTCTCCTCAAAAGAATGAACATCAATATAATTTTGATTATAGTTAGAAATTCATGGATCAGCTCCCAGATTATTCAATGACCCCAGGTAGGATGGTTTGTGTTATACAAAGATGACTCCATTGATATTTAACCCATCCTGTATGCTCTTCTTATAATGTGAAATTGATGCTCTGCCATTGAGAGGTTGGGACTATATTCCCAGCCTTTAAATCTTGGCAGATGTTTGTAATGGCTTTAATGGAGCAAAAGATGAATTTGGACTCCTACTTCACACCATATATAAAATTAACTTAAAAAGAGTCGAAGACCTAAATGTAATAGCCCAAAGTATAAAACTTTTAGAAGGAAACATAGTTGTAAATATTTGTGACCTTGGGTTAGGCAATGGTTTCTTGACAACTAAATCACAAACAACCAAAGTGATACTGTTCAAAACAAGGTTGACGCATGGGAAGCCATGCTGTAGAAAAGAAACCATATTGCAACTTTGAATGACCTCTGATTAACTAGCCCAGACATGCTCTGTAGATTTTGTGGCCCCTCCCAGCTGCTTTAAGATCATACCTTTGTTCTTTTGAGTTACTTAGGAATGTGATGACTCCTAAGCAGAGAGCCTATGCTGATAGCCATCATCAATGACAACAGAAAGATCAGGGTGTAGGGCATTGCTCCATTCTCTGATGCATATCAGTAAAACAAAGGGCTATCAGGAACTGGGACTAGATGTCTGCCCCCACCCAGAGACCAGATGGAGGCCCCACCTAGAGACCTGGCACCTCCTCCACCTGGAGACCAGCCCGGTATAAAACTGACCTGTAGTCTTTGTTCTGGGAGATGGTTCTTTGAGACATGAGTCGACCATTTTCGCTCTTGCTAGCAATCTGAATAAAGAAACTCTTTCTCTCCTACCACCTTGCCTCCTAACTATTTGCATGTCTTGTGGCGAGCAGACAACCCTCCTTGGGAAGTAACAAAAGGACTAATACATAAATGGGACTATATCAAAACTAAAAAATTTTATTTTAAACAAACACCATCAAGAAAGTGAAAACACAACACAAAGAATGGGAGAAAAATTTGGCAAATCATGTATCTAATAAGGGGCTAGTATCTAGAATATGTAAAAAATTCTTACAACTCAATAATAAAAAGACAAATAGCCAAATTTTAAAAAATAGGCAAAGAACTTGAATATCTATTTCTCCAAAGATGATATATAAATGACCAATAAGCACATGAAAAATGTTCAACAAAAATTACCATCAGGAAAATGTAAATCAAAATCACTGTATTATATACCACTTCATGTCCACCAGGATAGCTACAATAAAAAATAAAGATAATAATAATAATAAAATTAAGAGCAGAAATAAGGGAAATTATCAGAGTGAGGATCAACACAAACAAGAGTCTGTTTTTAAATTTTCTTTTTTGAAGGAGATTAGCCCTGAGCTAACATCTGCTGCCAATCTTCATCTTTTTGCTGAGGAAGATTGGCCTTGAGCTAACATCTGTGCCCGTCTTACTCTATTTTATATGTGCGACGCCTGCCACAGCATGGGTTGATGAGCAGTGTGTAGGTGCGTGCCTGGGGTCTGAACTGACGAACCCCAGGCAGCCTGAAGCGGAGCATGCAAATTTAACTGCTCTGCCACCAGGTCAGCCCCAAAAGTTTGTTTTTAGAAAATAAACAATAAAATTGACAAGTCTCTTGTGAGATTGATTTTAAAAAGAAATCATTCATAACAACTTTGAAGAATGAGAAGGGGACACGTATAGATAAAGCAATGATACGTTGATTAATTTTACGCCAGTATCTCTTTGAAAAGTAGACAAAGTGAAAATATTCTGAGAATAATCCAAAATAATATGGGCTCAAAAAAATAGAAAAGTTGAATATTCCTTAAATAATTGAAGATATTGCATTAGCAGTCTACTAAACAATAAAGGGAGTAATAATTCCAATTGTCCACAAACTCTTCTAGAAAATAGAAAGATAGTAAAAGGAACATATCCCAATTCTTTTTTAAGTGACTACCATAACATAGATACCAAATCCTAATAAGGAGAGGAGAAAGAAAAAAATTAAGTCAGTTTCACTCATTAACATAATGTAAATATCATAAGCAAAATAATAGCAAAGTGAATAAAGCAATATATACAAAGGATAACATATCACATCTAATTGAATTTATCACAGAAATGCAAAGTTGCTCTATCATTAGAAATTCAAATAATATAAATCAACATATTAACAAATCAACAGATAAAAAATGAACTTATGATCCTTTCAGTGAAGAAAAAACATTTGACAAAATTCAACATCCATTCATGGTTTAGAAAAAATAATAAACTTCTCAGTAGATTAGGAATATAAGAAAATCCCCTTAGTGTGACAAAAGGATGTGCAAAGAACCAAAGTAAAGATACACTTATTGGTGAGAAGTTGAACTGTTTCCTCTCTAAGAACAGAAGTAAGATAAGAATGCCTGGTATTATCACCTATATTCGATACTATACTGGGTGTTCTAGCCAGTGCAGAAAGCAATCAAAAAGAAGGATTTGAAGGATGAGAAGTGTAGAAAAGGGAACAAATTTGTTACATTTTTGTGTCTAGACAATCCTAATGGATCTACAGACAAATTATTAGAATTAATGAGTGTTGCAAGGTTGTAGGAAAAAATCAATATTAAAAATTAATTGTATCCTTCCCTTTTCTCCTTCTCTTCCTCTCCTTTCTCCTTTCTCCCCTCCCCTCCTCTCCTTGTCCCTATGTGCACAGAGTAGAATATTACACAAACTGCAGCCACACATCAAAGTTAATGAATCATTTCACAAACCAAATGGAGGGTGAAAAAAGTAAGACACATTATACACTATTGCATTTAAATAAAGTGCAAAAACTGGCAAAACGAAACTATATATTTAGGAGTGCAAACATAGAAGCCTAGACCATAAAGAAAAACCAAAAAATCATATATATATTACACTTGTGCATTTTTCTAAATGTACTGTACATTACAATAAAAGAACAAAAAATCTCAAAACAATTTATGCATGAGACAGGGTAGCAATGAGAATGAGGCTCTGTATATTTCTGTGCTGTTTAAATCTACCACAAAGAGAATACACAGTTTTCATATATCATATATGTAATTTATTTTTAAGCAACACAGACTTCTAAAAACTACATAATTACCCGAAAATTATTTGTATGAATGTTAAGTGGAAAAGCGTGTTTCAGAATGAGAGAAGATATACAGTGGAAAAAGGCAAAACAAACAAAAACCTGGAACATTCGAGGGCCTTCAGGTAGTTTGTTGTAGCTGGGGCAAAGGTTACATGTGTGGGAAGGAACCTGAGCTCTCTAGAATCTGATCTCTGAAGAGCTAGGGCTGTAACCATTTAAGTGCGGTTTGAGGTCTCACATTGAATCACATGGCGGTGTTCTTTTTACTTTGACCCTGGTGCACAGACTATGACCCAGACTCCATCAGAGCTGGTAATAAATTCCACAATTATTAGCAATTCTAACTACAGAGAGCCAAGGAATTGATGAGGCCAGGAGGAAAGGTCTGCCCTCTAACCAGAAGCTATACATTCAAGTCACCTTCGAGGCAATTTTCTGGGGCAAACCACTGCCCATGCATTTATATGTGGTTAATGAGTAGTGAAAAGCTCTTTTGAATGTTCAGAGACCCTTTTCATTTGCACACAATTAGGATAAAAATGAAATGTGCAGATTAACATTGAATGACATTCTTCTGTTATCTTTTTTCTATCACATCATGCATGAAAACCAGAGGTCTCTTTGTCATAATAGTGTCTAATTTGCCTAATACCCAAATATATAAACTTAAATGTTTTTCCCCTCTGAGAATTTGCTATGGTTTCTGAGCTCTTGAATGATCTCAGAAACTGTTAATGCAACAAATTGCGTATATAAAACTGAGAATTCAGAGCAGAAGAATGGTAGGGAAATTGAAGTTCAGAGGAGGAAGTATGAAAGGTAAATGGTAAATGTTTAATGTGGCAATTGAACTTTAAAAGAGATTTGTTTCCCAAGGGTAAAGGCAGTGGACAAACTTTCTAAATACGTTTTAGCTTTATCGGTTTGCAAATTAGTGTGGCTTTGAATGCGGTATCTAAAGACAGCGTGCTGAAGGATAGCTAAGCACACAATGGCAAGCTTGTTTGTAGAAGGTAAATTATAGGAACTGTAATATCAGATCTTCCATGCTCTCTGTACCAGCAGTCTGGGTGGAGGTTGCAAGGAAAGATGCTGCAACAGTGTCCAGATTCCCACGCCAGGGGTTATCACCGTGAACAAACGAGTCCAGATCTCTGTGCTCCAGTGTCTTCATCTGTATAATTGGGAAGATGCCAATCATGCCTGCTCCACAGGGCTGTGGTGAGGTTTCAAGAAAACATGTAGTACCCTTCAAATGGGGCCTGGCACGTTGTGGGCACTCACTCAATGGAAGTTATCATTAGTGTTTGAACATAGATTATAATATATAAAATGAAGTAATTTTTGAGTCACAGGAAGATAGTTATTTTTTTAAAACTGTTTCTTAAGCATAGTTTCATATGTGATTCTAGTTAATTGGGTGTTTAATGATGTGTTTCTGTAACTGTCCGCTCTACATTATTCCTTTTAACTGTTTCCAGCTCACCCACACTGAGGCCATGGGTTTCATCTAAAAAGCTTCATGGATACCTCGTGGAATTCCCACAAGCCTCCAGCCTCATTTTTCCTTCTGCACTCTTTGAACCACTTTGTGTAGTCTTAGCTGATCTCTGTATCATTGACGGTGGAGCTGCCCTGCAAATCTTTAGGATGCTGCCTTTGCTAAATGCATCCTCTCCACAGCCCATGCCTCAAAAGAAGGCTGCAGTGTCCTAACCCACAGCCCTGTCGAGGCTTCTGAGGGGAATACGTATATATAAAATGAAATATATGTATAATATATGTGTATATATATATATACATAAATGAAAGAAAATTATAGACTGAAATGGGAATTCCAGGGCTCAAAGACAAGTTGAGAAATCAGAATTAAACTCGGACAGACTAATACAGTTTCTATTAAAGCTGCATGAGACAGACAGGAGATAAAAGTCAGGTGACCATGGAATAACAGAGATGAACACTGATAAAAGAAAGGGGGAGTAGGAGGGTTTATGATTTGCCCCACGTAGGGATACCAGGTTAGAATGAATCTGTAGGACTAACATATTTTTTAATCTTTGAAAATTAAAAAAGCTGCGTGGTTAACTTCGGTGTAGCCCAAATTAGAATGTAAAGCGATTTACTCGTCTGTGATTCATTCATTCGGTTATCCATCCATTCATCACAGATTCACTGAGAGCCTACAATACTCCAGACCCTGTACTGAGCAGCATGGGTTACAGAGAAGAAATAACTCACACCCTTTCTTGCACTTACAAAGCTCAGTGTTTAGTCACAGCCTTATGTTGAGCCAATGGCATCTAAGGGACTTGTGGCTATCTGGGACAATATTGGTGTTATTAATTCATTTAACAGTTGGTAGAGATCTCCCTACCAACTAAACTCCCCTATCAATTAAATATACCACAGACTGAATTCCCTTTACGTAGCAAGGACTGGAAATGTAGAGAAGAGCTGTTCACAAACTGTTTACCATCTCTGCTCCCTAAGCTCCAGCACAAGGGTTGGCAAACTTTTTTTGTAAAGGCCCAGATATTAAATACGTTAGGCTTTGTGGGCTAAGAAGTAAAATGTGGGCATTATATAGCCATTTAAAATATAAAATCCATTCTCAACTTGTAAGTCTTACAAAAACAGCAGGATTTGTTCCATAATTTGCCAAGCCTTGTTCTAGCAGAAACATCTGGGTATGGGAGAGGCAGGCAGCAACGTTGGTCTTCCTATTGCTTAGGGCCAAATAGTTGGCTAAACTCTGGTTATACAATGGAGATCAAAATAGTCCTGGTCCTTGCCTTCACAGCGTTTACACACTAGGCACATGCCTGGCGCCTGGCGCATAAAGGAGGTCCTTGTAACTAGCAACAACTCCAGTCTCTTGAGGGTATATGTTTATCCCATTTTCCCTGCATGTTACACATACAGCAGTTCTTTAAAAGCATCTCTTACACTTACGCCATTATACTAAAATGAGCTGTTTTCATGCCGACATACCCAATAGGTGATACCGATGATGAGCCAAAGAATATATTTTATTTACCTTCATATTCTTAATGCCTAGCCCTTCCTGCCCCTCGTACATGCCATGCTGTCAATAAATACTTGTCAGGATGAATGGCACTGAGCTGCTTTTTATCACATTACTTGGGTGCCTTTTGAGGTGACCACTTTTCCTTTTGATGGATTTAACCGTGTTGTAAGAAAGACGCTGAATTCAAAGCCTTCACATTTGAGAATGGAAGAGGGCATATTTTCACTGCATTTCACATCTTCATGAGATCTAAAACAATCTTTATGACATCCTATATTTTCAGCTGTGATTGCAGCAAACTATTGTTTTCCTTTTCTCCAAGAAAAACTCTACCCAACCACAATGCTCTTGTTGGTTTCACCAGAAGGTTCATTTGCACATCCCTCTTGTGAGATCGATCGTGTCTTACATCTTTGTCTTCTTTATTTCATAAAGGGAAGAGACAACTTTTTCTCATGTTGGCTGTTCTGTCTTCGTGCCCTGTGGGTAAAACTAAATGCTCAGATAGATACTACTCAAATGCCTGTGTGGATGGCTGACACTGACACTTGTCTTCTTTTTGAGCAGGTGTGAGGCTGAACATGTAGCCCAGTCAGCACAAAAGATGCCAAAGCTTTTAAAAGTGTATTCTACTTTTAACAGTATAAAAGGAATGCACGTTTATTCTAGAAAATTTGAAAATGATAGAAAAATGGAAAACAAGAGAGTATCCCAACCATCTAAATACACTTACTGTATCCTTCTTTGCTCCATTTCTTCATCTATAAAAGAGAGTTATAACAGTACCTACTGAAGGGTAGCAGAATATAACCCCCCAAAATATGCCACTTCAGCATATTGATTATTTGGGACTGTAGGTACTTGAAAACAGCAAATGCAGGGAGAGGCTTTCTCTGAACACCCCTTACCTGTCTAAGGACAGATCATCCAAACGGAACTCAGTTGTCATAGACCCTCTCCTCAGGAGTTTCATCAACCGGGGAGGATTGACTATTATCACAGGGGAGGAGACTAGAAGTCAAAACTACACTCGGACAAACTTTGTCACAAGCTATCATACCTCTCATCTATTCTTCTAAGGGCCCAGTCATCTTGCTTATACATGATTTAATCTCCCCTCAAAGGCCTCTATTCCCCCCTGGCCTTCCCTCTTAAAATGGTATTAGTCCCAAAATCTGAAGCCATCTCTTTGAATTACTTGGTTTTCCTGGGTCTCTCCCATGTATACATGACTTATACATGTTAATAAACTTCTGCTTTTCTCTGTTTATCTGTCTTTAATTACAGGGAATCTCAACCAATAACTCAGAAGGGTAGAGAAGAAATTATTTGTCCTCCCCTAGATTACCTTGCAGTGTTATGATGAGTATTAGAAGCGTTAACATATGTACAATGCCTAGAAGAGATTCTCTCACGTAGTACATGCTCAACAAATGTTAGGCAAATAGTGCTCATCATACTGTATATTATCTTTAAGCATCTTAACTTTACTTATCTTTATAATACACATTTTCTATGTAATTAAAATATTTTTGTTAACATAATCATGACCCAATGCCTCCAACATGTTATTACTATTAGTAATGGTATAGGATATTCTGTAGAAAAGAACCTCCAATTCTTGCACATTTTATAAAGTAATGTGAAGTCAGTCTACAAAATCCCTGGATATTAACATTATTTAAAATTTTAACTGATCCCATTCAACCACAATTGTCAAAATAGTCTAGAAAAGTCCATTCATGAATATTTACAGCCAACATTCATGTTTTCAATTATACCTACATGACTCTAAAACCACTTACAGAGAGAGCATGCTTTGAAATTGTCCAAAGAAATCTTCATTTGAGCTAAGCATCAAATAGGTAATTGAATATTTGAAAATTTATGTAAACTGAATCAGAATATTCAACTCTACAGTAGTCCATCACAGTTGCTATAGCAATATCATAATTATTTACAATGTTGCCGTAATATTCTTATATTTTCTTGAATCTTAAAAGGTCGAAGATTATTGTTCATCACTTATTAACTTCCTTAATGGTGGCATTTTTAAAAAGTCTGTATGCTGTTTGCCCCCACCCTTCTACTTAGCTTTCCTTTTCAAGGATGACTGTTTTAATGGATAAAGTAACCAGTGGAGAACAGTTATACATTAAAACTGTGTCTGTAAATGCAAAGTATAATGGCTAATTGTGGTAACTACCTAGATGAGAACCACATGAATGAAGGTAGGCAATGACACCCCCGTCCCAGGCGATAAATTAACAATTGACCTGAAGTGTTAGGTCTTACAAGAAATACAAGTAGTAAACATTCATGAAAAATAAGCCGGAGTTGGTTAGGGAGTTAAAGAAATGCAAAATCTAACAAAAATGAGACACACGTATTTGTATATTAAAGAAGTAAAAATAAAATAATAAATCCCAATCTTGGAGAGTCTGTGTGAAGATATATGCCTATTTATGGCTAGCACCATTATGTGTTAATGCAGCCCTTTCAGTGGGTAATTTAGCAATGTATATCAAGAGATATAAAACAATCATAGCCTCTTGCCCAACAATTTCACACATGGAAATTTACTGTACGTGACTAAGCAAAACAACAAAGTTATATCTTTGTTTTATTAAAATGCCTATTGTCACCTTATTTATTATCGGAAAAAAACCCTGTAAACAATTTAAATGCTCAGCCAAAGAATTGTTCAGTATATTGCAAGAATTATATTGATATAACATAATGCTAAAAAGCTATCATAAAAGATACACCTGAGAATGATGTAAAAGCTTGGAAAATAGTTTGAAGTTAATATTTTGTGAGACAGTGGGACACAAAATTGAACTATTCCAGACCTTTTACATTTTTGAGGAATCAGATTTAAGAATTAAAATATGAAAACTTTGTAAGCCATTATAGTAAATAATTTCCCTCTGCAGTAAAGAATAACTAAAGCATGTAACCAAAAATTAAATATCACTTTTTCCAAATTTCACTAAATTGTTACTGGAGTGTTTGATGGGTAGTTTCTTGAATTGCTTTTTCTTGTTCCCTTATTGAGCACTTAGTGGACTTATTCAAGCCATAAATTCAAATTGCTACTGAATTCCGCATGCCGCCATTTACTTTGCTCAAATTTCTATTTTTAGACTAAGGAGCATGAATTTATTGGACTCTACATTTCTGTCACCAGCTCTAGCATTTGACTTTCTTTCACAGTCTTTCTTTTTTCCACAGAGAAACGTTATTGTCACCACTGTTTCAGTGTTACTGTATAAGTAACAATGAGTAGGGAACCATGAGACTGAGTGGAGAGGCTGGGCAGCCACGTAGGCTCACTCACTACCGAAGTAATTTGCTTTGGTTCATCATCCTCAGGGTGTGCATGCGTCAAACGCATGCCTCAGCAACATAATCCCCTTCACTACATTATGAACCAACTTTTTGCCATTCCTAAAACAAGTCAAGAACTCTTGTTCCAGGAACTTTCTTTAAGAAATCAGCTTTTTTTTTTTTGGTACCTGAGCTAACATCTGTTGCCAATCTTCTTTTTTTTTTCTTCTCCCCAAAGCCCCCAAGTACATAGTTTTATGTTCTAGTTGTAGGTCCTTCTGATTCGCTATGTGTGACGCCACCTCAACCATGGTTTGACGAGCGGTGCTAGGTCCGTACCCAGGATCCGAACAGGCAAAATCCTGGGCTGCCGAAGCAGAGTGTGTGAACTTAACCACTACGCCAGATGGCCAGCCCCACTAGTCACTTTTTAAGTAAAGGTTCAACCATGACGTTCTTTATGAAAACTTTTCTGACACCTCCAAGAATGACTGGTATCATCTCCATGATATTGAGTGCAAGGTGAGTACACAAAGTCCTTGTGGGAGATTTTAATGGTGTTAACTATGAAATGTCATGACAGAACAAAACCAGGGAGCTATTTTCAGTTTCAGTTGAAGTAAAAGGAGACTCTTAATGGAAGAGAACCACACGCAGTATGTGATGAGTATTAAAAAAATTAATACATATGTAATGCCTAGAAGAGATTCTCACACATAGTACATATTTCACAAATGTTAGATAACTTTTGCAGCTTTCAGAGAAAAGGGCCACCAATCCTGAAGTACTCACGTCAGAGACATGGAGAGCCACGGCACTATCCCTGGTGTTGGTAAGCAAAGGTTAAGAACTCTCCAAGATCAGTAATTAAGGCAGCCCAAATAAGATGGATATTCCAACACATAACAGGACTCGTGAGACAGAAGAATCGATTTAGAAAGGATGAGAAGTTTTCCCCTCACCATACTGGAAATCAAGATCAGAGCCCTCTGCAGCCCCTGCAGAGTTTATTATAGATAATTATGTGGAGGCAAGATTCTAATTCCAGAGTGTGTGCACAGTCATTCTCAATAGACCTTGTCATTCTCATGAAGTCTCAAGTTAAAGAACCCCTTAAAGTATTAGATACATATCTGCTTAAAGTATAGATACATATCTGGGTTGAGGAGACACTAATGGTTACATTCAAGAATATAATACTACAGAGCACAAAACAGGATAAATTAACCTACATACACAAGAACACACCCACACACAAATACTGACAATTACAGACAAGAAAAGCCTATCTAGGTGAGGCTATTTCTGCCTGGGAGTGTTACATGGCTCTCCTTGTTTCTTCACATGGTTCAGCAATATCTTGTGCTATTCTCTATCTGGGCACTTCTCAGACTTAATTATAATAAGTTCTGTACATGTTTGATTGACACATCTGTTTCCCCCTTTAGAATGCGAGTATTTTATGTCATGGAAAAATACTGCTTGTCTTTGGCACGCAGGACTCTGCCTGCTGCCTCCTTGCTACTTTGAAGCGGACAAGTTTCCGTGAGGCTATCCCTAAGGCCCGATGTGTCTAGACATACCACACAGCCATTCATTCTCTTGAGTTTGGCACCTCCCCAGGGCTCTAACTGGGAAGCAGAGTATTGAGAATCTTGTGCTGGGATCTGCAGATGCCTCACTCCTCTCTACCCATGGGGATCTATTTTAGCCTCTGAGAAAAACCTGTTTCCTTGACTCCCCTGCTCATACATCGCTGTTTTCCCCTCATATACCTTTTTTTCTATGTCTGTAGTCATAGCCATTCCCTAAGAGTATAGTTTTTGGAAAGCAAAATTAAGATTACTCCCTTTTCTCGGCTTCATGCCTTGTCAGATGGCTCTCCTGAATGGTGAATACAAAAACCTCAGCTACTTAGATTTGGGATTGAAGGTAGAAAGAAAAACAAGCTATTGGAGAGAGGAATGGTTGATTTTATCTTGCCACATTTCCAAAGACTTGTCCGATCTGAGGGCTGGTACAATTTCATAAGGACCTGGTTGGCCTTTCTTCCCTTTTCGTGATGTCAGATGAAAAATTAAATACTCTAAAGAAATTCACTCTTTTAAGCAATGTTGCTGTGAATCCTTTTGTAGAATGACTTTTTAAAATAAAATGTATAATTACCTTCTAATTTTTCTTAATATTTGAGAGTTTTCTTAAAGTGAAGCATACTTTTACCTATATTTGGTCTGAGACTTAAGTAACAGTGTGTGGATTTATCATCCATAAGTGGAATTACAAATTGTAATAGAATTGAGAAAATAGATTTTTCACCTCTTTCTTACAAGACCAAGTCATTAATGAAATTAATGTCTTAAGTTAAGAAAGTGTAATTTTAAATAATTACATTCAACTATTTTAAATCAATTATAAATTTTATTTGTGAGCTCTTTGCTAGAATAAATATCTACCCTAAAGCTCCTAAGGTCTTCATGGGACATATTCATAACTATCAAATCAATTAGCATGTAGATTTTCACTGATTGAATTCATGATAAAATCCACTATCATTATCTCTTTGGTAGATATGTAAGACTTGACATAATTTCTCTCCTCGGGATACATTTTTATTATATATTTTCATTGTATAGTTCAGTAGCAAAGCACATGCCACCTGGTGGCTGAAAGAAATATATAACATAATAGATTTCAAAACTACTTCATGGAAAACCAAGGGTTCCAAAATATCACTTTGAATGTCTTCCTAAATGAGTAACAAACACGTATTTTGGGGAAAGGCACACCTCAGTGGGAAATCTTACATGTTCAAAACTACACTTCAGTGGAGGCTGTGTCAAATGGAGACAGTTAATGGTACTACTCCATTTTAGTTATTTATTATCTCTTTCCAGAACAATTTTGTATTTCAAAATACTTTAGTACTATTATTCCATATACATTTTATGAAGCAGAAGTCAAAATATTTACATGCAGAATTGCTTGGTCTGGTACACATCTGGAACAATGAGGAAAATAGTTTCTTTTCCTTCAACTAACAAAGGAGCACAGTGATTAGGTAACATGGGAGGCATTCATTTCTTCCAGAACTTTTACTAGAGTAGTTCCTATGTGCCAGATGCCACGCTAGCAGAAAGTAAGGCAGTAGGAAGGAGACTCCAGAGGAAGCCTCTTTGGATTGACAGTCAGAACTGGCTTCCAGCTCACAGCCAACTGGTTGTCTGACCTTTGGAAAGCGTTAAACCACTTGACTCACAGATATAAGTCACATATGCAAGTGCTTCTTCTTAAGGTTTTAGAGGGGTAGATTTTGTTTGATATGGCCATAATTGTGGCCACAGAGGCTCAGACCAATATTTTTTTAATTTACATTTTTAAAAATTTTAATTGTAGTGAAAAGCACGTCAACTTAACCCTCTTGACAATTTTTACGTATAAAGTTCATTTAAACTATATTCACATTGTTGTGTAACAGATCCCTAGAACATTTTTATCTTGTGAAACTGAAACCTATCAAACAACTCCCCAATCCCTCCTTCCACCAGCCCCTGACAACCACCCATTCTACTTTGTTTCCAGGGTTTTGACTACTCTAGATGCCTCATATAAGTGGAATCATACAGTATTTGTCTTTTTGCAACTGGCTTATTTCACTCATCATAATGTCCTCAGGTTCATCTATGTTGTAGCATGTGACAGGATTCTCTTCCTTTTTAAAGCCTGAATAATATTCCACTGCATGTATATAGCAAGTTTTATTTATCCATTCATCAGACAGTGGACACTTGGGTTGCTTCTACCTCTTGGCTATTGTGAATAATGCTGTAGTGAACATGAGTGTGCACATATTTCTTTTGAGATCTTGATTTGAATTCTTTTGGATATATTTAGAAGTGCGATTGCTGGATCATATGGTAATTCTGTTTTTAATTTTTTGAGGAACCTCCATACTGTTTTCCATATTGGCTGCACCAATTTACATTCCCTCCAGCAGTGCAGAAGGTTTCCATTTCCTCCTCCACATCCTCACCAACATGTGTAATTTTCTGTTTTTTCAATATTGGCTGTCCTAATGGATGTGAGGTAATATCTCTTTGTGATTTTGATTTGCATTTCTCTGCTGATTATGATGTTGAGCACCTTTTAATATGCTTGTTGACCATTTGCATATTTTCTTTGGAGAAGTGACTTTTCAGCTCCTTTGCCCATTTTTAAAATTGTGTTACCTATTTTTTTTGTTGTTGAGTTGGAGGAATTCTTTATGTATTCCAGATATTGACTACTTATCAGATCTATGATTTGCAATTATCTTCTCTCATTCTGTAGGTTGCCTTTAAACTCTGTTTTTTCCTTTAATATGCAGAAGTTTTTAAGTTTGATGAAATCCCATTTATCTATTTCTGCTTTTGTCACCCATGTTTTTGGTGTCATATCCAAGAAATTATTCCCAAACCTATATCATGAAGATTTTCCCCTGTGTTTTCTTCTAGGAGTGTTAGAGTTTTAGGTCTTATGTTTAGCTCTTTAATTCATTTTGAGTCAACTTTTGTATATTGTGTAAAGTAAAGATCCAACTTCACTCTTTCGAATGTGGATATCCAGTTTTCCCCATGCCTTTTGTTGAAGACTGTCCTTTCCCCACTGTGTGGTCTTGGCAGCCTTGTTGAAGATCATTTGATTACAAATGTGAGAGCTTATTTCTAAGTTTTCTTTTCTGTTCCACTGGTGTATGTGTCTGTCTTTATGCTAGTACCACACTGTTTTTATTACTGTAGCTTTGTAATATGTTTTGAAATCAGGAAGTGTGAGGCCTCCAACTTTGTTATTCTTTTTCAAGATTCTTTTGGCGATTTGAGATCTCTTGAGATTCGGTATAAATTTTAAGATTTATTTTTCTATTTCTGCAAGGGGCTCAGAACAATATGACATAAAAATCTAGGTTTTGATGTGTAGCAGTGTTTTCTTAACCTCCTGGTTCATCCTAGCAAAGGGAGCTGGTTACTTTATGTAACAATTCAACTTCCTTTACTCAACTTCCTTTACATGCCTCACTTCCATTCCTATGTGATCAGAGCAGATTCATCTCTCATTTTAAAAGATCTCCAGCACTCTTCATTCATACTAGCATTGGCCTATTATAGCAACTTAATCATTCATATTTAGCCGTGGGATTTCCCTGCAGTGACTTACACCCTAGAAGCACTGTCCCATTTTCTTTTCTATCTGTGCCCTTTATTCTGATTAGCCAGCCATTTCTTTCTCCTTGAGGTAGCCTTGTGCATAATATTCTATGTAACTAGCCAATCACTAATCTTTCACTGAGCAATCACTACCCTGCTGAAGCTTCTTTCGTGAGGATTATGCCTTATCACCCTCGCTTTGGCCCTAGAGCACCAGGTACTTTCCTTCCCTGAGAGTGTCACAAAGTAGGCCCCTACCAAACATAACGTCTGAGAGAGTCACTGTACTCCACAGTACAATCTTCAAATGTATGGTTAGCTGAACTGAGTAAACTTTGGCCCCTTTCTCAGGACTCTGTCAAGTCTGTGCTACATCTGACTGCAGCAGGATCCAAAGACTGACTGAGTCTCATTCTTCTATCATGTTCAATGGACAACTTTAGATTACATAAGAGGATGCATTTAACAACGGCAACAACATGATGATTTCCAAACGTGATCAAGAGACAGAAAATTCAATTTGTTGTGGCTTATGAGACCAACCCATGAGTAGTGGAAGTGGCATCTCAGGCCATATTATCTGGAAACTTACCTTAGTTGAGTGTTCCTTGGTTGTTCAGTTATATTCAAATAGCATAATAAAATAGATGCATGATTTAAATATGATAATGTATTTACAAATGTAAATAAATTGTGATAATGCTTATTGTTGGGTGATATGATCACTAGCTGACAGATAGTGTGCTGATTAACAGTAAAAAGATTCTCTATAAAAAAAGTTAAATACATTGAAGCAGAGAGTAAAATGGTGGTTACCGGGGGTGGGGGGAAATGGGGAGATATTGGCCAAAGGGGACAAACTTCCAGTTATGTAGGATGAATAAGTCTAGAGATCTAATGTGCAGCATGGTAACTATAGTTAATGATACTGTATTGAACACTGGGAATTTGCTAAGAGAGTAGATTTAAGGTGCTCTCATCACACATAAGATATGATAAATATGTGAGGAGATGATATATTATTAGCTTGACTGTAGTAGTCATTTCACTATGTATATCAATCATCATGTTGTACACCTTAAATAGACACACTTTTTATTTTTTAAAAGAATTTAATTTAGTTAAAAAAAACAATAAGGAGATTCTGAATGGCAGAACCGCATCAGGTGTTTAAGAATGCAAATAGATTTTAAAGTGATTCTGGAAAACAAACAAAAATGCTACTGAGATAAAGATTTATGGGCTTGAATAAGAAACTCTCCCAGCTGCACATGTAGACATTTTGTGGTAAGCAGGTGCAAGGAAACTAGCAGGTATTGAAAAACTATAATGCGGTAAGTGCTTTATACGTATGTCTTCACTTATTTATAACCATAAGCCTGTGCTATAAATGGTATTATTATCCTATTTCATATGTGAAGCTGTTGAACCCCAAAGAGGTTATGTGTAGTTATGTGTCCAAGGCCACACAACAAGTAAAAGGAAGGGCCAAGACTAAAACTGTATGACGCCAAAATTAGTTCCTTTCCACTATACTAAGGGTTACATGATAGCTTTAAGGGAAAAAGACACTATGATACCCATATAGCTGAAAGATGACTGAGGAATTAGATATGTGGAGGTCAAGAATGAAGCTGATGTTGAATGTTCTGAATATTTGTTTCTTGAAGTTATATGCTAAAACTTATAACATATGGGTCTGTTACTCAAGTGACTCTACATTTTTTAATACTCTATATATTTTGTCACTCTAGCTTAATATAGCTTCTAAAGGACAGGGTCCATGCTTGATACACAGTTGACTTGGTTTCTGGCCTATGTAGAAATGCATGCAAGCCACTCAAAAGCTCATGTTCCACAAGGGGATAGAGAAAAAGGTAAGCTCTAAGCATCTGTGTACCTTAACCCAGCTCTGGATGGATCTTGGACTCTTGTAGATCCATTCCCTCATTCACCAAACCTTAGTTGGCTACCTGTTACATGGAATGAATTGTGCTAGGTGCAATAGGAAGTATACAAAGATAAAAAATAAAACAAAAGATAAAACAAAATTTTTTTTTAAAAGGCCTCTTGAATTTATACAACCTGACCTACTGATCTTGCTTGAGAATTTCCTAGCTGTCTCAGGCTCATCAAATTCATCAGAGATAACTTGTTAGGGAGGTTAAATATTATAGTCGTTCATTCTCATAAAGGTTGTGAGGCTCAAATCACCACCATGTTGTAAGAGTATAGGAATTTAACTCTAACTCATTTATAATTATTATTACTGTGAAAAGAACATTTTAAAATCTCTCAGTGAATTACCAGTGGTAGCAGTTTTACTCTTTAACGCTAAGCAGCAGTTAAGAAATCATATTAGGTATTCTGGCAATCTGTTTTAATACTAATTAGCTAATAAAGTAATTAGCAAAGTAAGAAATATATTACTACTATGCCTGTATTATGATTTAGCTGAAATTTCATATGCAGATGCATAATGTGGAATTTCTAAAAATTCCATTTAGAATATTTAGCAGTGTATTTAAATATTTCTCATTCACAGGCAACCAGCTGTGATGGAGGAAGCTGTATTTAAATAGTTAGTCAAAATTGAAGGTGCCAGCAGATTTCAAACAGAACACGTGAAAAGGAACTTTTTATAAACTTTGTTTTCCTTCTTGGCATGGATTATCACAACACACCAAAATTGAGATGTTAGGTTTATGTTAACCATCTAGGTATATTTAAAAGTTATGTAGTGCACTCTCTTTTCTAAGTGCACAACTGACTGAATATATGCACTGAAAGTACCCGTGCACCTGTGCCAGATGCTGTTAGCATGAGTGGTCATGACATTAGTGTACATATTGGAGTACACATTAAACATAGCTTTACCTAATATCTGAGCATAATTATTCAGAGATAGCATGCTTTTCTACCTGATTGTATATATCTTTGGTCCAGAATCTGGTTTTTATTACAAAAAACTGTAAGGTAGGTTTCAAATACATTATAGCACTGCTGTGACATCTACACCACTGAAGTACAAGCTTCCTAATATTAAATCAGTCATAGAACAAACAATGCAAGAAATCGATAGAGATATTTTTCTTTTCTTTTCTTTTTGTTGAAAATACATAGTAACCAGTCATAACAGGACAAATACTAATGAAGTCAAATCCATTATAGCACAATGAAGCAAACCTCTTCTATCCACCCATAGAAATTAAATTGAAAGGAGCATAGTTACTGTTTGCCTTTCAAAAGGCTGTCTTCATCGTTAAAAATTATTAGGAGCCTAATTTTGCATGGTCTTATACAAAGTGAATCACACAGATTGTTTCTCGGAACCTAGCAACCAATATCAGACAATCAAAAAAGAATAAAAAACACCAAAATGGAATCAAACCATCAAACCAATACGTGTACACAGTGAAAGGAACACAAAGAAAACACCATCTAGAGCATTTTAGAAAAGTATACGGTTAGATCGATTGTGAAACGTGGGAGGAAACTCTATGACCAAATGGGGCTGGAAGGGTAAAAGGTTGGCCCTTCTATGAGCAATCTGGGAAAACTGCAGAAATTGTGGCACTTCAGTGGTATTTTAACGGGCTAGGATAGCCGAAGGCATTTAATGTATAAGAGTCTAGATAAGGGGCAAAACAGAAATAGAGAGTAAGGAATGAAATGGGATCTGTTGCAAATACAAAAAAAGAATATTTTGTGATTCATGATAGAACTGATTATTGCAAAAAGAAAAAAAAACTTTGGCTGAATTAAGTTGTAATTTTAAAATGCCTAAATAAAAAGGTAAATACAAATGAACATACAGTAATAAGTCATGGCCTTAACTTTGCTGTCCCACTTATAACGTTTGATAAACTTCCCAAATGGTCTTGCCTTGATGACTATCATAAACTTGAAATAGATGATACAACAAAAACATTGAGATTAAACAAAAAACTGTAAGCCAAAAATATAGTTTAAAAATGCTGAAACATAAAGATTCCTCAACCACTATCTATGATATTTTTAATTGCATGCAAGATTGTATAATGTTGGCTGATTAAAAATTATTTAAAGAAAAGATGATTAAAGTACTTTGAATTTACCACCAGAAACCTTCTACAGTAATTTGCATGGAATTACAATGAAGTTTATTTTGAGGGGCAACATAAATCATTTAAAATTCTGATGCTGTTATCACCATAATCCACTGCTAAGTATTAGAAATTATCTAGGAAACAGTGGTTTAGCCTACTTTGTGAAGTACCTTCATTTAATATAGCCACGGAAGCAGTAATTATTCACCAACTGGCAAAAGGAACAAGAGAAAAACTCCTTGCAGGTCACCAGCCACTGGTAAATAAACCGAAATGGAGAGAAACAAGCCCTTGCTTATAAGTGTGAGCAGTTTAGGTGTGAAAGCTTAAATTAGCTCCAGCTTGTTTCTCTTTATTTTCTAGTTCTTTTACTCATCCATTATGTATGCACCTTGAGTGGGGTTTTCTAAAGGAAAGTCCCCAAATATCTAACAGCTACTCACCCCAAATGAGGCTCAGAGGACTCAGATCCACAGATTGTCTTTTCTTTAACATTTTAACACAACTACATGTATTTCTCAACTACTTCAATTCAACTGGCATGTAGATTGTGTCTGGTACTGGGATATATAACCTATATGCTACTGGATGGGGATAGAAGGAAGTAAATACAAAAGTGGATTAAGGCAATAGTCCCATGAGAAGTCTACAGTTTGATGGGGAAGGATGTTAGGTATGATTGACTCTAAAATATAGTGAAGTACTTACATTGTTTTGAAGAAGCACAATTAGTTGAGAAGCTCAATTAAAGGCTTTGTTGAAGGGATGGCAGTTGGAATCCAGCTTGAAGTATTTTCCCAGTACTTCCATAGGCACAGATAAGACTAGGTAATGCTTCCAGGCAAAGAGTGCATCAGAGGCAAATACCTAGCGGTACAGTAAATAAAGATCAGAAGTAGTAGTCAGGTTTGGCCGAAGAGTAAAGAAAGGTTCAGGTAGTGAGTACTAGTAAGGTGTAGAATCTGCTTTTTGGAAATAGTGGGCATGAACAGTGACATTTGTTGAATGATTACGTGCTAAGTATTTTTCATATATCAAAGCACTTCATTGGATGTGACTTATTCAATACTGAATCTCTTCTTCAACGTTCCCCAAAAGTGATTTCTCGGTCAACTGAATCCTGCAAGAGACAGTCAATTTCCACTCTGCTGCAGTAGCCCATTCCACTTTTGGACAAACCTAATCATAAGAGTCTACCTTAAGGTGAGTTCATATATTCCTCCCTATAGTATGCATTTACTGTGCATGGTTCTACCCTCCGTAAATGTACAGAAGTTTAATCTCTTTTCTATAAGTTATCCATCTAAATGACTCAAGACAGCTAAGCTTCCACTTTTTCTGGTGAAACATCATCAGTCCCTTCAGTGGTTTCTCATCTTACATGTTTTCCAAACCTAAAGGTTTCCTTCTGGATACTTACTAGTTTTAATATTCCTCATGAAATATGGTACTCAGGATGGAATATGCTACTCCAGATATGGCATGTCCCACAGAGAACAAAATGATCACTTTCTTTATTACAAACATTGCCTTTTCATTAATGAAGCCTCTTTGCATTTGTGGTAACCACATCCACTATTGACTCGCCCTGCTCTTGTACTCAGTTAAATCTTGCAAGGAACCCATGTATTACAGCTATGGGGTTATCTTACAAGATGTTTGGAACAAGACCTTGAAAAAAACATGCCAACCACTAGGATCACACAGCCTCCATATGGCCTTAAGCAACATCTCACCCTCTCTCAACCTCATTTCCCTCTTCCATAAAATGGAGATAAAATTTCCTTCTTCATGGGGTTGTTGTGAGGATTATGTGGAATCACACACAAAAACCACCTAAAACAGTGCCCCACACAAAGCAAGTTCAACGATTATTAATGAATGAGGGGCAGAGGGAGATCAGGCCCGTGGAAGAAGGTTCATTAACCAGGACAATAGGTGAAAGAATTACAATTTACTTGCATACAGAACCAGTCTTAAAATATGGTTAGTTAATATTTTTAGGACAACTATTCACTCAGGGCAGAAGCTAGAAACATGGAACAGAGTAGGACTTCTTGAATTTGGAGACTTCTCAGGAGAGATGAAAGGAATGAAGGCAGGCAGGAAACCACCTGCCTTAAGCAAGGAGATCATAAAAGGAAACTTTAGATGGCAGGGAGGGACATACTCAGAGATTATGCAAATGATCCTGGAAGAGAGAGAAATTTCTACACAAACAAAATTATAACCAAATTGCCCAAGTATAATGATGGTGCAAGACTGAATCTACTTTGGACCAGAGTCTAAGCAGTTAAGCCTAGCATCCAATGCCACAGGTTGCAGTTTTTCTGAAACATTTCTGATTTCAAATTTTCTCTTAATGTAAGATTAGGTGGGGGGTGATTTTTTATTTAGAAAACAGATACTATCCTAATCTAGCAAGAGAGTAAGAAATCACAGACAAGGGACAATGACTGTAATAACTGAAAGATGCCTGAGATCCATATAGCCACCATCATGTGATTTCCTAAAACTGTCATCACCAGGAAGGCAGAGACTGTTTGGTTCCACTGCTAAAATCCTAGTGCTTAGCATAGTTCCTGGAACAAAGTAAGTGTTCAAAAACAAGTTGTTGAAGGAATGAAGCAATGGTATTTGTTTGGCTCAATCTTTTCTCTCCTAGTGATTAACAAGAAAACACTTTAGTTAAGAAGGATATTTGAGGGGACAAAAAGCAGAGGAAACTGCTACATCCTATTCTGCAGCCTGTCTTCTAGGGAAGAGAGCCCTCTGGGGCTATGATGTAGGACAGAAATAAAAAAGATGAGAGAAACACAAGGTAATGTGTGAAGCTTGTGTAAACGAAAAAAGAAGAAGGTCCAGAGAGCTTGCCTGAGCCCAAGGTATTTAACTTGTGGAAGGCCAGTGTACTTTCCTTAAATTGATCCATTTTGGAATTGTCAAATCTACCTGTTGTCCTGTAATCAACTAGGTGAGCCTTAGTTTCCTTCTATCTCAAATGAAAGGTGAACACAATCTTGGAAATCACTACAATCACTTTAAATTTTAATGGAAAACGTCCACTCAAAATCAATCTGCTTACTTATCTACATTTCTCAATAGGCAGCTCAGGACAGTGTGTGCTACTGGTCCTTTCCATTGTGCTATTCTTCAGGATACAGCCCGTGTTGCTTCCCGCAACCATAACAGGCCAAGAGATCTGGAATGTTGGCATCAAAAGTAACTGTAATTCAATAAACCGATATTATTGAACAATATGCCAATGAAAGTCACCTGCCACCTATAGATTTTCCATCTCTGATGATTAATCCTGATTACCAAGGATAGTTTTGGTTGCTATTACACAATGTAAGTAGAAAGGATTATGTTTGGAACTGCCCTCTTTGTACTTCAGTGCAGCCTCTTAATACTTTCATGACCAATAGAAAAAGTTAATGAAAAACTAATGCAAAAAGGACAGGAGGGCAGGACTAAGAATTCAAAGCCTTTGAGAATGAAGGTTGGGGTTACTGTCTCAGAGAAAGAACGACGACTAGCTGAGTCCCAACTTAAGGAAAAAAAACATGGAAGGGGTAGAGGAAGAAGGTAGTTATAATATTATTTAGTCTCATGAAAGAAAAAATAGTGTAGCATCTATGCATATTTCCTCCCTTGCTTGTTGTATATGGGTCTATACACACACAAACATATATTGCATTGTAACTACTACATATATATATATACATATAAAATTTCACTCCCACAAAATTTCTATTTTTCGTCTCTCTTCTTTCCCCCTTATTTTGTATAAGAATTGTTGCTAGCAGTTAACTTTACAAGTTAGCCTTTAGATTATATAACGTTTAGAGTATTTAATATCAGCTAGAGACGGATATCATGGCTCTGGACTCTCGGGGGAAAGGGAGAAGCATCTTCATTTGGAGGAAAGATAGAAAGCATGGTGTTTTATTGTATGGAAGTTAAATATGTGTAGAAGGATGGCCATGAATACTAAATAATCAAAGAGTGAGTTATCAGGTCCAAATACACGCTTCTATAAACTGCTCTGTGATCCTGGCCCTGAGATTCTGCAAACCACATTTCTCCTTTTCTAGCTAGCTCCCTGTGGAGTTTTGCCAATGAGGGAACTAGAGGGAGACTGAAAGTTTGGAGAAGATAGAAGAGATGTGATCCTTCCTGATTACTCGCTGATCCTGTCAGCAGTGCCCCAGCAACTATCCTTTACCCTGGCAGCCGCAGTTGGTTCCAGTCTCCAGTTTCCTTCAGCATCCCCAAGCCATCTTTCTGTTCATCCATGATGACTATATTACGGTTATCCGCGGTAAGAGTCATAGAAGAACGTTTTAGTGCATGAAACTGAGAACCGGGAGACCCAAGATTTTTTAAATTGTTTATTTTTTTCTTTTCCTAGCTCTTAACTTATAAACGAATGTAACATTAATCAAGTTAGCTTTCGTCTGTTTCTTATATTATAAACTGCTATTATGATGTCTCTTTTATAATCTACAAGGGAGTTGTGAGAATTAATAAGAAAATATCTGTGAAGCTTCTTAGATATGGAAAAAGATATAATTTTGAGCTAAGATTCAATATGGCTAAATAAATAATTTTCCATATTAAACCTTGGGGGAAATATACAGGCACCAATCCAGATGAATGTCTAATAAACTGAAAATCAGTTAAATAATAATACAGCAGCAACAGCAGGGAAAATGTGTTTTTTTATTCCCAAATAATTTTGTAAAGAAAGAAATTAAACCTCAAGTAGACTGAAGAGCAGAAGAGGATTTCCAAATATTTTAGGATGGCTGCTTTTCTTGCTTTCCCTCTATCTTTCTTCCTTTTTGGAAGAACGAGCAAGTGGGAGTGGGCTGGGGATTTGTTTATGCAGTAAACCAAGGAACTGAGAAGAGTAATGGTTAATTCTGACCCCCAAGGTTCTGAAGGAATGTCTGCTCCAATTCAAATGCAACCTTCCCTCAAGAATTGTTTATTGGTGGTGGACTGAGCAAAAGCACAATTTAAATACCCTGTTAGAAAAAAAGAATCCAAGAAAACCAAAGAAAAAGGTGTAAAGTCTCTTGACATCCATAAACAACAATTAGAAGGCATCAACGTCAGGCTGAGGTAGGAGTCCCAAGGCTAAACGGCTCTAAGAAGTAAATCTACAGTCTGTTTTGACCTACTAAAGCAGACAAAAATATAAAGGAATCCACTTTACAGTCTTGGGAAAATAATTTCAGTAAGATTCCTCTCTTTCTTGAAATATTTTTCAAATGACCCATTTAAATATTGTGGCACATTTGTGTATATTAGTAACAAAGAAAAAGAAATAATGTAAAACCAGACCTGCTCACCTGCTTATATTTAGGATATTAATCCCAGTAGCTCTTATTTCCTGAGCAAAGTTGGGGTTTTTTGGTTGTTGCTGCTTGATCACTAGATACCTTTATGTACATCTGAAGTAGAGAAGATAGCTGTTGTATTTCACTCTCAGTTCCACTTGAGAAGCCAAGTCCCTAAGACACCTATGTAAGTTCACACACTTGAAAACGACATGAGCTTCTCTTCCTTTTTATGTCACCCTTCTTGAAGGTTTCATGATTTGGACATCAAACTTGAAAAGATTCTCACTGTTTTGTTGTCTTCTTTCATTTTGTTTCTTTTGGTTATATTGGTTATTTCAGTTCCGGGCCCTTCCAATGATTTAATTTCTTATTTTATAGAACATTTCCTGTTAATGTCCTTTCCAAATATGCCTGGCACATGGTAAATTTTGACTCTGTATTCTGGAGGAATACCAAAGTTTTGGACTGTGTCATCTCCAGAAGGACATACAAATTGGTGACCTTGCCATTTGATGGAAGGCGGTGTTCTGATTTTCTTAATTTCCTTGAATATGTGCCATGGAAGCCTACCATTATTGACTTCAACTATAGCATTTCACAATGTTTAATAAAAGTGAGAAATTTGGTAAAGTTGAAACATGATAATTCAGTGGTTCAAGGGCATTTTCACTTAATACAATATGGAATATTGTTTATTATAGCATAGTCTCATCTGCTTTTTCACTAAACTAAGAGATCTTGAAGGACGGAGGCAGCATCTTTCACCTTGGTATTCAAAGTCTGATGTGCAATAGGTATTCAATAAAGATTTAAAATGAACTGAACTTGATGGTTGAGCAGATTATTTGCAGTCAGGCTATCTTAACTAAACTTTGTATATTCTTGAATTCATAGAATTCTTGGAGTCTGAGAAGAAAGGCAGTTTTCTATTCCTAGGACAGAGAGAGTGAAAAATGCTAATTTGTTTTCAATATACCTTTTGACTCTTTCAATGTTTAAACCCACAGTTGGGATAGGGATGGGAAGGGGGAGTGGTACTTGATTATTTTAATCTTGGAGAGTTTATGTCTATGTGGTATAAGATGCAAAGTGCTGCCTAGGAACTCTGAGGATTAAACTTGCCTTTTTCCAGCAAAGGTCCGAGTACAAATGTGTTTAATACAGAATTTACAAACAGTGGGAAAGAAATGAAAAAGCCTAGTTAAAAAAAAGTAATTACTTGAAATGTGTAATGATTTGAATGAGGACAAAAACCTACTTGAGAGTTACATGTAATATATATATCCTATGCATGACCATGCTAAAATGTCATTTGCTTCTGCTTTATACATTCTTCCTATCTAGCCAATATGTTCGTATCACTAGTTTTTATAAACAACAAAAGCAAAATCTCCAATGAATTAGAGATATCTTACATAATGATATTTAATAGTGAGCCGAAAAAGAGACCCAAAAATATTTACCTTCTTAGCTAAAAACCACTTAATCACCAGTTCTTGCCAGTCCTTTGTTACTATGGAAATAATATATGAAATTATCTCCCTATAGAGTTTCCAATATTTTGCCAAATTCAACTTCTTTTATAGCAAGACATCCCGCCCCTCTAGAAATTTCTCTTTTATAAAACCCTACAACTTATTATAAACACTTATTAACAAAATAGTGAAGCCCATATCAATATATTTAATTTCAAGTTCAAATGTTAGTGCTAACTTAAAAACTTTCAATCTATGTCAGGGGTCTTTGGGTTTGCAAGACATGACTGGCTAACCAAACAACACAAGTATGACCATTCACCAAATTTTTAGCTGTAGAATGGCATTTCCTATACTCTTGACCAGAAACCCTCTTTAAGTGTACGTGGAGGGGTAGGAACGATAGATAAGGCTCCCAAGGCCACTGCCCCCACACAGGGATGCTCTGCCCTTTGTCATATAGGACAGATCCTCAAGGAGAAGTCAGAGTGGCTATCAATGAGACTCTTCTCCCTTCAAGGCTCAGGAAACTCACTTCTCTTGAAACACAGGCAGAGAAATGAGGGGAGTGATCATTATATGGTCCATTTGTAATTTTTTCTCATTGCCCTGAGTACTTGGATCCTATAGTTTTGGTTTTCTGGATATTCTTTCATCCATAAAGATAATAAAAATGAAATTTTATAGAATAGCTTCAGCTATAAGAAGTAAAATGCCCAACAACTTTTACTCAGTGAAAATTACATTGGTTAGAGGTCATACCTTGAACATTTTTTACATTAGAATATTTTTACTATAGGGAAATACAAATGGGATTCAGATATTATGTTAGAGTTCAACATTTCCAGCAAAGAATATTCTAAGAAACGTCAACCAGCAGTAGCTCAGATACATGCCTATAGACACTATATCTGTCTGAATAGTAATTGGATGACTGAAATTGAATTAATTTATACATAATTTATCATGCTAATAATCTTAGATATAACTGCATCACATCTTGTGAGAGCTGACTCTTTTCTCTAAAAACAACGTATGTCACTTTTATGACAAAATAATCTTATGGATGGAAGAATGCTAGTTCTTTAAGTCATTAAGTTTCTAAAAAATACATGTGTTCCAGAGATAACTGATAAAATTAGTGCCCCTAAGTCACTTGAACTTTTTTTTGCACATATGTTACAAGTAATGCTACAAATTAGCATTGTACAATTAAAACCTGTATATACTTGGGTTCCTTTTTCCTCTTTTCTTCCTCCCTTTCTGATTGTTTTCCCAAAAAGATATTCAGTGATAGTCTTGAGGAAAATATATTTATAATATTCTCTTCAGGGCCATTATGAGGAACTTTGTTGAAATAATATTTTCCACTTCTTGTGGGTCTGGAGTGCAGAAGATGAGATTCTAGACTAGATTCTCATTTGGCAAGCAAGATTCTTTTAAAAAATAATGATGGTGTTTGTAATGCTCAGCTCTACAGAGGTTGTTGTTGAAATTAATGTTTAAAAAAATCATACAAGCATACCTCAGAGATATTGCGGGTTTGGTTCTAGACCACTACAATAAAATGAATATTGAAATAAAGTGAGTCACATGAAATTTTTGGTTTCCAAGTGTTTATAAAAAGTTATGTTTACACTATACTGTAGTCTATTAAGTGTGCAATAGCATTCTGTCTAAACAATGTGCATACCTTAATTTTAAAAATACCTTATTGCTAATAAATGCTAACCTTCATCTGAGCCTTCAGTGAGATGTAAGCTTTTTGCTGGCGGAGTGCCTTGTAAAAACTGCAATATCTGCAAATCACAGTATGGTGAAGCGCAATAAAATGAGGTATGCTTGTAACTGAAGAAAACAGAAAAGTAACTAAAGGATACCAGGAAATGTAAGTACTCATGGATTTATTTTAACATAATGGTTTCTAGCTTTTGAAATAATCAAAAGTAAGCAAAACGAATAAATAATCCCATCACTCTCTTCTACTAATCATCCTTAGATTCAGGTAGGATTGAATATACAGTCTACATTATTTGCTTTTTGCATTTATTCTTCCTATGAACAGAAGGAAATAATAATTCTCTGTGCCAGAAAGGCAACATTCTAGGTGTTTAGCAAATATTATCTTAATTAATCCTCATAAAACTCAGAGAGATTGACTTTGTCAAGCCCATTTTTCAAAGGAAGCAATGAATACTCAGAAAAGTTAACCAGCCTAAATCATAGAGCTATTAAATAGTGACGCAAGAGTTTCACCCCAAGTTTATCTGGTTCCCAATTTCATACTCTTTAAAACCTTCATAGGTCTAACGTTATGTTTCTTTCACATTTATAAAACAGTCAAGACTTCAAAAATTCTGTAATTAATTTTCTAGGTGATTCACTGGAGCTTCTGCCCTGGGTTAGCTTCCCATTCTTCAGTGTATTCAAGCACTGGGTGTTCACCTGAAGATTTCAGCTTTGACGGGGAGTGGTTAAACCATAAGAATTTTAAGGTCCCTTTAAACCCTGAAACTCTATGATTAACAACAATTGTTTGCACATAATAATATAGAAGGGATTTTCTGTGATGATAATTTTTCCTATACCATGATCCCTTGGCATGAGACTAAGGACAATTTTCTCATGAAGACCTTATGTGGGTAGACATTACTCAATTGGAGTCAGATCAGGGAAACAGAAGCTCCAATTTTGAACTGACAAAGAAGGTAGTCAATCATAGATACATAACGCTGGCTTCCACAGATGCTCTGCTTTCCTCTGACTCACTCCTTGAGCCTCGGAGAGGGATACATTTTATTTTGATATAGTAATTGGGATACAGTCACACCATAACTCACATCTTCATATTATGCCTCTTCTGCCTTGTTTTATGCCCCTGATTTTGACCCATGTTTTGAATTGTCCAAAAGGAATCTCTGAAACAAAAGAAGAGGGCTTGGAAATAAGATCAATTTTAAAGGAAAGTTATAAGTTTAAATTTCTAAGGAAAAATAATACTCTTATAAAAGCATTGAAAAAAAAACCTCAATATTTTTGCAAAATAAAAACTGTTTTGCTGGCTGAGAATAGTACTCTGGTTCCCCAGATAGAATTGAGCATGGTAAACAAGGAAGGATTCTCATCAACTTTCTGTCTTTCTGACAAAGCTTTGGTTGGTATTATGGAATTTGTACAGCCCATGGGAGTAATTCTCACAGTAGATTGTTTGGCTATTAACTTCCTATTCTCTATTTCATGATCTTTATTATTTTTGAGTTTGTCTGAGGGCAGTTGAACTTGTTTCTGGGCCCTAATCTTTGACAGTGAGTGAGAAAGATGGGATTTCTTCAAGTTAGAGAACACCCAGAAAGAAAATGGGGAAACAGAACAGACACCATTATATCAGCATTGATGGCTTAGAAAAATGATATTCTAGAGAATATAGGTGGTACTAGTGAGCCATATGAAGAAGTACTCATTAGGAGCCAAAATTACAAAGATCTTTCAAAACAACATACTCTTCTTTATTAATCCTCCAGAAATAATTTGTGAATGGAATAGCACATGAAAAATCAGCCAATGCCTGGAGTACTCAAACCTTAATATATTAACAGATGACACCTTAGGTTCAGGACAGAAAAAAAAGAAAAACAGGTTACCGACTGTAATATAAAAAGATGGCCTGGGAAAAATGGAAGGTCAGCTTAGTTGATATAATCTAATCAATTAATCAACTAATCTCATCTCATCCAATTTAATCAGCGTCCTATTAGACAACAGTTCTTTTGTCTTTAAGTCCAGAATCAGTCTAGGGATGAACACTGCTGCTCTACATGGCTCCATTCGGCAGTAGCAAAGGCAATTGTCTCTAATAAAGGACAATTGAGACATTATCACAGGTTCAGAATCAACTCAGGAATGAAAGTTGAAAGAGCAGGATGGATGGAATAAGACCACTATTGGCAAAGGGTAAATTCAGCTGATTTAGGAGACACTGTCATGCATAATTGATGTGAACTGTTTTCCACGTACTTTACTGGTTTATTTTAATGTTGAATATTAATACTTTAATAGTTGCAAACATTCACGTCCCAAGTGTTTATCTTCGGGGAAAGAATTTCTGCTTTCAAAATTAAAAGTGCCTTGAGTCTTCTATGTTATCCATAGGAGTGTGGAGTATTGGGAAGATCTCAAAGACCTGGGGTCAAATCTTAACTGTCACTCACTGTGTGACCTTGGGCTAATTTCTTAACTTCCCTGAACCTTGTTGTTTACAGAAAAAGAAGAAACTCTCTCTTGTAGTATTGTTCAAAGAAATAAATGAAATAATGTTTGGAGACAACGTGGCTAGGAAGAAGAGGCACTCAATAGATAGTAGCTACTATGATATGCATTAAATTATCATCTGAAAGCCACCTTTCAGCTCCTAAATTCCATAAAATTTGCAAAAATGAGCAATTAGTACAAGATTTCTCAAAGTGTATATGATCAAAAAAACAAGGATTCCACTGTCAAATAAGTTTGGGAAATGCTATATGCTATCTTCCTTTCCCCTTGTAAGTCAGAAGTCACTTTTAATTTAACTGAATTTGCTGAGAAATTCCAAAGTTTAAAAAAAATTGTTTAGCTTTATGGAATCAAGAGTCTTCTAAGCTTATTTGCTCATAGAAATATCTCTTCCCAGAAGATATAGTAACATCCTAAGAACTTTCTTGTCTTCCACTTAGAGAAATGCCAAGTTTGTAATTTTTTAAAATGCCAAAGGATAAATAAATTTTCAAAATTAAGATACACTGAATTATCTGTGATACCTGGATAGCAAAATTAAAGCTAATTTGATTCTAAACAGCAGCAAGACAAGCACAAAAAGCAAGGAATAAAACGAAAGTGAAAGACTACTGACTAGGGCCGAGTTTTGTTGGTGTTATAACCATTTTTGATTGGTGGTGGTTGATTGACTAAAACTGCCTTTGGAATTAAGGACATCCAGGAGCTTGGTAAAATTCTCATTGCAGTTGTTTATTTGCCCTGAAGGAGGGAAACACAGTATATCAGCATCGTCCCATGGTTCCATTTGTACTCCTTGCCAAGCCAAGATGAAGTACCTGAAACATCTGTGGAAAAACTATGAGGCTATTGCAAATCCATCTCACAATATTTGCATTCATATATTTTAGTAAGAACATAAACTTTTTCTTTCAATTGCCATAAATAGTGCTGGAGTTTTCTTAATACTTTTATTTATCTATATATTTACTTCCTTTTTTTAAGCTAGCAACTTCCCTTAGTTTACTATTGTTCTATATGGATATCGCGTGTAGTTCCAGGAGATAGAAAAGAGACTGCAGGACTAAAGGATTGGGTTTTTAAATTACTTTGAAAGCAAAAGAAGCAGAAGGCATGGGAACTGTTATTTCTATGTTATTTTTTACGAGTATTCACTTTATCATTTTTAAGCATCAAAATATTTTATATTAAATCATTAATTTTAATGAGTTGGATATCACCAATAAGTTCTTAGCACTATTATTAATTGTAATTTATTGATGTTCTAGCTGTACTTGTTTTCAGATTTCTGTCTCTCTCTACTCATATGAAAAAGAACATTCCACAGTTATCCCAGTCAAATATAGTCAACTCTCAGAACAGTTTTAAAGTTAAATAAAGATAGGCATTTAAATCATCTGATATTTACTATCCAAATCTGGCCTTTTCAGCTATCACAGCACTTGGAATGTGCATTATATTTCCAGGTAAAATTTTTTTGCTCATTCTATTGAATCTTGTTAACATTTATACTAAAGGACAAGCAATTCACCTATCCTGATAAAATATATTGTAGCTTCCTGAATCCTTTGCATTGAGAATAAATGCCAACTTGTTTTGGTATCCATTACCACTTTCAAATTGCGTTATATGATATAATGAAAATGTGAGTTCTTAATTAGCAGGATCTGTTTTGTTCCAATGTACAACAGTAGAAGAATTTTTGAACATGCTGCAGCTGTTACCTATGGAGGAAACAAGTTTCACCTTACTAAGAGGAGCTGCACAAGTACATATGTTCCTAAGGACAGATCCTTCAGTGTTTCCTTAAGCAATACTATTTCATAATGGACTTCACATTGAATATGGCAAATTTTACCATTGCCGCCCACTCAATTTCTGCCTCTAGGTTGTTTTTAAAAGAGAAGATGAAATTTTTAAGGGCAATGAGGAGTGGGGGTGGAGAAAGCATCTTTTATGAGAGATGCAATATTTATCAAAATTATAATGAAATATGCCTATATACATATATCTAAGTATTCATTTAAATATTGTGTGTGTGTCTCTGTATACATGCTGTGCCCAGCAACCATTTCTATGAATATAACCTGAAGGCAGCCACATGAAATGACAAAAATGAAAAAATTTAAACTTATATACTAATAGATAGTACAGATAATATAGAAGGTAGAACAGTAGCCACAAATAATATAATAAATCCTTTGCTCATGGGATTTTTTGCCGAGATTTGAGGCCTTTAAACATCAACCAATTATGGTAAATGTTTAACTGTAGGAGTTCAGGCAGACAGCCAAATTCTGGTTTCAAAGCTACTGCTAGTTTTAGCTTAAAGAGTTTCTCATTTTTAAGGAAAAGCATTTCTGGGTACTGGCTATACCCTATTGTGGCTATAGCTACTGAAATTTGAAAAAGTGGATTAATTAGACCATAGCTCCTGAAGAAATGGGCCCTGCCGTGTTATCTGAAATGTGGCCAAGAATGGGCTACTTGGAGTCCTAGGAAAATACTTCCCGTTTATGACTTAGCTCTATTTACCTAAAGTTCGTTTATTGCCACAGACACAAAGTAAAGAGAGAGAGTGTTCTTAGCCAAGTGTCTACAAAAACAGCAATGTTGCGGGGAGGGGAGCAAAATGACCATTTTAGCCTTTTCTTGTTCAGAAAGCCAGGTATTTGAAATAAGTGCACGATAGCCAAACTCCTCCGCCCCACAGGTACATTTGCTTTCTTACTAAGCTTATTAACTCAATTACCAATCTGCATGAAGCTGGGTTGAACATTAGCCCTTCCTGAAGACATTCCTACCCTCTTGTGGAAGCACTAACAAATGGGTAGAAGAAAAGAGCCTAGATAATCCACACACTGGATTTGCAGCCTCGGAATATTTGAGATTCAACTGCTAAAGCCTCTTTGGTATAGACACAACAATGAGGGGGCTACTGAAATGACTTTTCTTTAGTCCATTTTGTCTCCTTTATCTCCTTGAGGTACCCCGTGGGTCTCTTCCCGTTCCTTCTTCACAGACCCTTCTGCACAGCCCCAAAGCTCCAAACCTTATCCCACTTCCCTAATGTCTCCCATTCACCACCACCCTCCCCAACTAAAGTCCCCTCCTGGTCACCACCAAAGCCCAGAAAAGTGCAATGCACACAATGCCTCCCTTATAGGGCTTGAGCTGGGAACTGGGCATGCTCAGTAGCCAAATCAGAGGGTTTTTTTTCTTCTTTCGGTCGCAAGTGCGGCATCTCTCTCAGTCCCACACCTCTCTTTCCTCTATCCCGATCCCTTTTCCCCACCCCCAGCTCCTTAATCACCCTGCTTAACTCATTCTGCACCGAAGGCTCCCAGAGATCTAAAGTGCGATGAATTAACCTGTCTCCTCCTAAACCCACTAAAGGGTCTCACTTTGGGCTAAAGCTTCACACTTTTGTCTTAAAGCCCCCAGCCCCTTTTGAGCAGACAGGTAGGGGGAGTGCGAATACTGCTGGATCCCAAGAAACTGGTCCCAAGAAAGCTCCATCCAGGATCGCCCGCTACCGAAGTATTCCTGGAGCCCTCTGTTCTGCGGGGTGACAGTGAGCCAAAGGTACCGTACCCGTGATACAAAGCCCAAGTTCGATTGTTGCCTTTGAATGTCATTGTTGTTGACTCACCCCCCCTTGATTCTGGAATTATTCAATTCCGCGTAGACTCGACGCCCCTCTCTACCTCCCTCGATCCCCCTCCCCCCAGGCTCTTCCGCGTTTCTTTGGCTTTGCCTGGGTTCTTGGTTGCTCTCTCAAAGGAACGCCCCGGTAGTGTGTGTGTGTGTGTGTGTATGCGCGTGCCTTCGTTCTTAGGGAACTGGGGGAGGAGAAAGGACTCGAGTGTGCGTGTAAGTGGTGGGGGGAATGGAGGCTGTCGCGCCCATGTTGGGGGACTGGGGTCTCTATGCTTGAGGAAAGGGGTCGCTCCTACCTA
The DNA here is from genome assembly GCF_021613505.1 of Equus quagga. NCBI lineage: Eukaryota > Metazoa > Chordata > Mammalia > Perissodactyla > Equidae > Equus > Equus quagga. The sequence continues at coordinate 9,477,514 of NC_060276.1, forward strand.
GGGGGTGTTTTAGGCAAGAAAGAGGAGGCAGATGCCGGGAGGAAAGTGCGCTGTCTTTCCCGGAGTGTGGGTAAAAGAGGAATCAAGTGGGGGTGTCTTGGTGGGGGACGGGGAGGCCTCAGGAATGCGCGGGGGTCGAGATGGTTGAGTGGGGGAGCTGCGAGTCTGCGGGGGGGGGGGACGGAGGGCGGGGGCGGGGGCGGGGATTCGCCGCGTGTATGTAAAGGTGCAGCCCGTGTGCGAGGGGCTGGGTGCACGCGCGGTGTCTGGCCGAGTGCGCGCGCACGCCGCTGCCCGCCTGCGAGGGCTGCTCGGTGGGTCTGACAGGCGAGCGGGCGCGGAGGAGCTCGAGCCGAATCACGTAGAGACCATCGCGGAAACTGCAGAGCGGATCGCAGCGCGGCGCGGCGCGGCGTACCCTGCGAGAGCCGCTGGCTCCAGAGGTGGGTGAATCTCCAGCGGGGGCTGTGCGAACTGCACTGACACGCGCTGCCTCTTCCCCGCTCGGTTTAGCAGCGCGCGCGCGTGTGTGTCTGTGTGCGCGCGCGCGTGCGCGCGGAGGAGGGTAGGTAGCTTATTATTTTTAGTTTTGGTCGTGTTGCTTTGGGGCCGACTGAGGGGCCAAAGCGGCCGTAGTGGTTACCCCTCCAGCCCCCCACCCTCCGCTTGCATGCCCACGGCGCGGCAAGTCCCTGAGGACGGAAAGAGTCTGGTATCCTTAGCATCGCTGCACCCCGCGCGGCCAGGGCGGCGGGGAAAGTGTCCTGCTCTAGGGCGGCTTGGGCTTGGGCTATTAGGGCCGCTGCGCTGGGCTGGGCTTTGTTTTCTGCGCCCCCGTCGCAGGCACTCTAGGCGGACGTGGATCTGGGGCTCCCAGCAGTGGCCCGCGAGCTGGTCGGAGATTGCTGGCACCCAGCAAGACAGGGAATACAAGAGAAGCCGGTGGGTAACTCTAAAAGCCCTGCAAAGCCGGGCAATCGCTGGCAGCGCGACTTTGCAAGATGCCCAAATGTTGAGCTGGTTTCTGGCTTGGTGAGAGCAGCATTATGTGGCTGGCCAGGGGAGGGGGGCTCGGCAAGGGGGAACCGGGGCCGCCGCTCTTGGCCACAGAGCCACGGGGTCACTCTGCCTGTGACAAGCGGACCAGGGACTCCCCAGTGGCCATCGCCCTCATGGCTTGAGCTGGCCATTTCTTCTCCCTCAAACACCGCATGCCCTGGTCTAGAGAGGCCGATGGAAACTCCAGCAGCTGCCCCTTGTGGGACGAGAGCGCGCGGAGAAATGTGTGCGCAGCGGGGCTGAATCAGGCCCCCGCGACGTCTCAAGCGGTCCCCGCCTCCGCTGCCCTGCCCACGAGGCCGCTGCTTGGGCCCGGGACCGAGGAGGGGCCTGCGTGCCGGCTCCGGGCATTGGGATGCGGCAAAACATTGCAGTACTCGCCATCGCCAGCGGCCCCTCCAGCCGCGTCGCTGCCGGCCCGAGGTAGCGCACAGGGGTTGGCAGTGACTGAGTCTCTCCGCGGGGTCCCCCCCCCCCCCCCCCCCCCAAGCGGGCCGACGGAGATTTCTCCTGCCAGCTCCAGGGGAGCCACCTTGGCCCACCTTCCCCAGTCGTCGGCCTCCCGCAGGCCAGTTCCCTCCTCACGGGCGCGGAGCGACAAGCGCGGCACTCTGGTGGATGCCCGATTTGTGGTAAGGCTACGTTTGTGCGGTCGTGACCGGCGGTGGGAGCCTAGAGTGTTGAGGGGCACAGAGAGAGAGAGAGACGGAGAGGCAGATAGGGAAACCGGCCGCTCTTGTCAGCCGGAGAGATGGCTTCTGGTACCCAACTCATACTTTGTGGGCTTTTATTTTTTTTTTACCTTTTTTTTCCTCTGATTTTAAATTGTGCATGTTTTCTTGGTACCATGTGAATGTGAAGTTTCTTTCGCTTATGTTCAGTGCCCCTTTCTCCTCTTTCCGGTTCTCGTCTCCTAGTTCTTTTTCTTCCTTTCTCCACTTCTCCGTGGTCTCTTGCCGTTTCAGTCCCTCTTCCCTTTTCTCCTTGGCGGTTCGACTGGACTCCCCCTCTCCCTTGCCTGAGCCTCCAGCTGTCTTCGGCTTCCTCTGTTTCAGCGAGCTGCCTTTGGGAACTTCCTAGCTGGTCCCTGCGCCTTTTCCCCAGTGCTACTTCAAGTAGAAATTATGAGGAGGAGGGCAGCTCGTTATGCAATTTCAGATCTGTTGATGCTTCTTGTTCTTGTTTTTGTACTGAATCCAGGTTATTCGGGCTTTTGTCTTTTGCTTTGTTCTTTTAGTTTGGTTGCTTTTTGGTTTCTTTTTGGGAGGGTAGGGGGTAGTAACAAGAAATTCAACTGAACCAGAGTAACTGTTGAAGGCCACATCTATAGCAAGGCAAAAAAATCAAGTCAATTTTTGATTTTACAATGAAAGTTGTTTTGGATGATGTCATACTTAAGAATTATGACTTCTTTTTGCACTGCCAATCAAGCTATTACAGTGAATAGGGGAAACGCACGTTTATATGGCAGCCAAGGAGCATCTTGGCAGTGCTGGCTGTATGCTGAAACAAACTACTTAAAATGCACATCTTCCTGGGTCGTGGCTAATGGATTGTCTACCTTGAGACATGTTTGGTTTTACCAGTAGCTGATTCCTCCTGGGCAAAATAAACAAAGGAGTTTCTGTGTGACACTTCTTTCTTTGTATCATTCCCTCATTGTGTGTTCCTGGGTAATTTATTTATTTAATTAATATTTGGTGGTAACCATATTGAAATTGCAGCCAGCTTCGCATTCAAGGTGGAAAAGACTCACATGGCTAGAACCGCATCAACAAAATGCACAGTGCTTATGGTTCCTTTTAATCTTTTCCATGAAGCATTGCATATAGTTGTGTATGCATGCAGTAGTTAAGGAATTGGCTACAGTGGGTTAATTTGCTAAGCATTAAACTCTACTAAGTGATTCTCGATTTGTTTATAGACAAGAGACATGAGGTGATAATATTGAGAAGGGGATGTTTGGGAACTGATGATCTTAAGTCAAACATTTTCAAACGTTTGTTGTACTAAATGTATCATCTGGCACTGCAGATAAAGCCACTCAAGGATTGTCGTGTGTGAACTCCTCTTCCTCAGCAGTGGCAGTCTGTGGTCAAAGTGAAGGAGATAAGCAATTGAGCCAAGTGTCAGTCGGACCTGGATTCAAAGGGGCACACAAAGGAGTGGGAGAGGGCAAGGCAGGCAGAACCATTTCTTGGGAGTGAGAAAGCTGTCTGGACATCAGCTAGGCAATACAGGAGCAAGCAGGTTTCTCTCCTGCTTTCAGGGACCCAAAGACAAAAGGCTTTTTCCCTTTTGGGGATATGACTGACAGGAAACTAGATACCGTTTGTTTACCTGAAAATAAAATTTGGCCATCCCCTACTGGGTTATTTTTTTGGAACCTCACAGTGTCATCTGTGCTTTTTAAGGCATCAGTGTACAGGAGTGAACTGATTCATGGCAATGTGCTTACCTGTGGGCTGAAACTCAGGCAGATCTCTTCCCAGGACTCCTCCACCTCGGTCTTTTGACTGTCCTCTTTAAAACAACCCAGTCCTCCCTTTGCCATCCTCCACCGAACTCAGGGCTCTGCTGGGCCTCTTATCAAGCTGAAGCCTAAAGAGTAGACGTCTACAAATAGAAATGCCTTGTGGTGCTAGCTTAGTGGCGTGCAGGATGCTCTGGGATCAGTCATTAGAGCTGCAAATAGGAAGCTTAAGGTTTGTGTTCAAGGATGGAGTTTGGTGGTCCATGTGGAGAAAATATTTTCAGATTGTTAAGGTTTAAGCATGATCTCCAGTCTTTTTCCCTGTTGTTTGTCATGTGCTCTGCACATGTAAATTTTGTATAAACTACAGGTATGGAAAGAAAATGTATGACATTTTTGGTGGTTATTGTTCAACTGAGTGAGAATGCCTGGAGTTTTCAATGCCTTAAAAATACGAAGCTTAATAATTACAGCCATGTGTTTGCTATGGTATGATGTAAACAGAAATAATTTTTCAAGTCATGATCATTGAAAAAATGTTTTCTTTTTATTTTTTAGATTATTTCTCTTTATTCAGAAGCATAAAGTTGTTTGCTGAGTGCAAGAAGATGTTTCTTTGGCTCTTTCTGATTTTGTCAGCCCTGATTTCTTCGACAAATGCAGATTCTGACATAACGGTGGAAATTTGCAATGTGTGCTCCTGCGTGTCGGTTGAGAATGTGCTCTATGTCAACTGTGAGAAGGTTTCAGTCTACAGACCAAATCAGCTTAAACCACCTTGGTCTAATTTTTATCACCTCAATTTCCAAAACAATTTTTTAAATATCCTCTATCCAAATACATTCTTGAATTTTTCACACGCAGTATCCCTGCAGCTGGGAAATAATAAACTGCAGAACATTGAGGGAGGAGCCTTTCTTGGGCTCAGTGCGTTAAAGCAGTTGCACTTGAACAACAATGAATTAAAGATTCTCCGAGCTGACACTTTCCTTGGCATAGAGAACTTGGAGTATCTCCAGGCTGACTACAATTTAATCAAGTATATTGAACGAGGAGCCTTCAATAAGCTCCACAAACTGAAAGTTCTCATTCTTAATGACAATCTGATTTCATTCCTTCCTGATAATATTTTCCGATTCGCATCTTTGACCCATCTGGATATACGAGGGAACAGAATCCAGAAGCTCCCCTATATCGGAGTTCTGGAACACATAGGACGTGTTGTCGAGTTGCAGCTGGAAGATAACCCATGGAACTGTAGCTGTGATTTGTTGCCTTTAAAAGCTTGGCTGGAGAATATGCCATATAACATTTACATAGGAGAAGCTATCTGTGAAACTCCCAGTGACTTATATGGAAGGCTTTTAAAAGAAACCAACAAACAAGAATTATGCCCCATGGGCACGGGCAGTGATTTTGATGTCCGAATCCTGCCTCCATCTCAGCTGGAAAATGGCTATACCACTCCCAATGGTCACACTACCCAAACATCCTTACACAGATTAGTGACCAAACCACCGAAAACGACAAATCCTTCCAAGATCTCTGGAATTGTGGCAGGCAAAGCCCTCTCCAACCGAAATCTCAGTCAGATTGTGTCTTACCAAACGAGGGTGCCTCCTCTTACACCTTGCCCAGCACCTTGCTTCTGCAAAACACATCCTTCAGATTTGGGACTGAGTGTCAACTGCCAAGAGAAAAATATACAGTCCATGTCTGAACTGATGCCGAAACCTTTAAATGCCAAGAAGTTGCACGTCAATGGCAATAGCATCAAAGATGTGAACATCGCAGACTTCACTGAGTTTGAAGGACTCGATTTGCTCCATTTAGGCAGCAATCAGATTACAGCGATCAAGGGAGACGTGTTCCACAATCTCACGAATTTACGCAGGCTGTATCTCAATGGCAATCAGATCGAAAGACTCTATCCCGAAATATTTTCTGGCCTTCATAACCTGCAGTATCTGTATTTGGAATACAATTTGATCAAGGAAATCTTAGCAGGCACCTTTGACTCGATGCCAAATTTACAGTTACTGTACTTAAACAATAATCTCTTAAAGAGCCTGCCTGTTTATATTTTTTCTGGAGCACCCCTTGCTAGACTGAACCTGAGGAACAACAAATTCATGTACCTACCTGTCAGCGGGGTCCTTGATCAGCTGCAGTCTCTTACACAGATTGACTTGGAGGGCAATCCGTGGGACTGCACTTGTGACTTGGTGGCATTAAAGCTGTGGCTGGAGAAGTTGAACGACGGGATTGTTGTGAAAGAGCTAAAATGTGAGACGCCTGTTCAGTTTGCCAACATTGAACTGAAGTCCCTCAAAAATGAAATCTTATGTCCCAAACTCTTAAACAAGCCATCTGCACCATTCACGAGCCCTGCACCTGCCATTACGTTCACCACCCCGCTGGGTCCCATTCGGAGTCCTCCTGGTGGCCCAGTGCCTCTGTCTATTTTAATCTTAAGTATCTTAGTGGTCCTCATTTTAACTGTGTTTGTTGCTTTTTGCCTTCTTGTTTTTGTGCTCCGACGGAACAAGAAACCCACGGTGAAGCATGAAGGCCTGGGGAATCCAGAGTGTGGCTCCATGCAGCTGCAGCTGAGGAAGCATGACCACAAAACCAATAAAAAAGATGGACTGAGCACAGAAGCTTTCATTCCACAAACCATTGAACAGATGAGCAAGAGCCACACCTGTGGCTTGAAAGAGTCAGAAACCGGATTCATGTTTTCAGATCCTCCGGGACAGAAAGTCATTATGAGAAATGTTACCGACAAGGAGAAAGATTTATTACATGTGGATACCAGGAAGAGACTGAGCACAATTGATGAGTTGGATGAATTATTCCCAAGCAGGGATTCCAATGTGTTTATTCAGAATTTTCTTGAAAGCAAAAAGGAGTACAATAGCATAGGTGTCAGTGGCTTTGAGATCCGCTATCCAGAAAAACAACAAGACAAAAAAAACAAGAAGTCGCTGATAGGCGGCAACCACAGTAAAATTGTTGTGGAGCAAAGGAAGAGCAGTGAGTATTTTGAACTGAAGGCAAAACTCCAGAGTTCCCCCGACTACCTACAGGTCCTTGAGGAGCAGACAGCTTTGAACAAGATCTAGGTCATGCAATCTTACTTCATACAGAGGACATTTATTTAATGATGAAAGTGCCTTTTGTTGACTTCTAACTTCCAAATACTATATTATCAATAGGCATAGAGGCAGGTGTTTCCAAGGGTGTCTCATTAACTGTAGCTGCAAAGATGTGTCCAGTAGAAGAGAATTTCCTTAATAGATTTTACTACATAAAACCTATACTGTGGAGTCCTGTGGGGATACTGCAAACTCTATTGCCAAAGGGATGCTTTATATACATAATACACTGAATTTAACCTCAAGAGGCAAATCTGTTTTGTACCCCAATGCAAAACCTTCGTCTCTTTGTGCTTTGTAAAGCAAACTCAAGAAAACTGGTACCAGTGTTTGTACCTAGCTGGGTCCTTCACCTTGCACGTAGATTAAGTTGGTGGAACTGGAATAATCCTTTTGATTTGTGGCATTGTAACAACTCTGTGTAAAGATTATCTGAAAAGTAAAAAAAAAAAAAAAGCATGCAAAGAGAGAACATTCGATAGTATTTGTAAATCGGTAACCTTTATGGCCTGCATCTTGAAACCACTGGATTTATAATGTTAAATTGTGCAAATATTTGTTTAAAATATACCATGCATTACATAACTATAAAATAAATTTGAACACTTTAAGCATTACCTGTCTATACATAAAACCTAAAAGAGAAAAAAAAATCAATGTGAGTTACATAGCGTTTGTGGTGATCTGAAGAAATACGTGATGTCTATCAGAATTAAACATGGCTCAAATTAAACGAACATTAGAGTTTGTTCTCAGTTACGTGAAATACCCACAATCCTTAAAGGTTGTCCAAAATTAGCAAAGTGCTTACCGTGTGAGCGCACCCAAAGCTATTTTTGTAACATAATTCATATTTATGAAGTTCTTTGTATACTAAATAGGAAAATATGTACTCCTTAATATGTATTTAAGATGCCTGAATTGTTTTCCTGATCACAGGGAATTTATCAATAAGTATAAATTTAGACAGAAAACGTATACCAAAATGAAACCGAAGCTTATGTGTACAGAAATATTCTGGACATTGTGATTAGGTATAATTTAAAAATAAAACAAACAAAAAAACCAAAAAAGAGACAAAAATACAAAAAAACCAGTTCTGTGCTATTCTTGAGAATTTAGCATATTCAGATTTGTTACCAACTGTGCATTTTAAAATAGGTTCCTTAGTTTTATAGTATTGTGTCTGGGGCAGTTGTTATTTGACATCAGTTGTCTTGCTTTTCAGGATTCTATGAGCTTAATTCAAATAGTTTTCACTACAAATACTTAAAAAGTTAGTGAGTAAGGTTAATAGTTATATCTCGTCTGCATCGGTATCCTGTTCTTTCATCATTCTGACTACTATCGGATAATCAAGTAGAACAGTAAACATCATGGTAATCTCGGCTGTCGAAGCCACACTGTAAAATGCTTTCATTGGTCTCAGATGAGTTCAGTCTGCAACTACAACTGGATATGCCACTGTGTTTGGTTGTGCTGTTAACTGCTAGCCCAAATTGGTCACAGGAAGGAAGGCCTTGATAATGGGAGATATTTGAAGACTTTTAGGAGTTCCCAATTCGTGGAATGACATCCCGAAACACATTGCTTTCTTGGCCTGCCTGCATATGTATATTTTTTGTGCTCCCTCTACTATAATTACTGTATTAATCAGTAAGATGACCCAGAAGGTAAACATAAACATTCCTCATGAATTTCAAATGGCAGACGTTTTGGTGCAGCTTCCAAAAATGATATGATGATTAAAGTTGTAACAGCAATCCCTTTATTAATTACTAATTTCAGGGCTTTCTATGTTTGTTCCAAGATAAAAAACAAACAACTTGGCATTCTTGGAGGTGTGTGTGTGTGTGTGTGTGGGTGGGTGTGTGGATGTGTTTGGGTGTATATGCATACATATAGATAATTTGGAGATTTGTTTTTAATGGCAAAAAAAATTGTCTCCATATGTATGTGCTGGTGCTCTTAAAACTTTAATGTGTAATTTTAATTTTCTTGACAATGTCTGTGAAAACTTTATATGAATATTAAAAAATACAAATAAATACTTGCTTTCTGATCTTGAAAGAAAAGACATGAAGATGTGTGCCCAACAACTTTTCATCTAAAATTTCATAAGGACTTTTAATATGCCATTACCGTGCTGGCATGTATTCATGGATTAAAGGGCTCCTAGTGCATACTGGCAGGATAAAGATGCAAAGGCTTCAAAGAAAGTGTTTTAGTTTATCCTGTCAATAAAGTATGGATTGAGGAATCTTAAGTGGACACTTATGGGATGAACCGGAAAGCTCCGTCCATGATCGGGGGATAATAGGTCATTGGGATGCCTTTTATTCAGTGTGGTGATGCTTTGAAGCTGTTTCAAGGTTTCTGCAGAGTTGTCAATGGCAAGAGTACCTACCACCATCTCAAATCTTGCTGTAGCATAGTGGCTATCTCATAGGCTTCTGCTGAAAGTTATAAATGTTCAACTATTTTTTTTAAGTAAATGTATGTGGTTATTTGGAGGTTCTAATTGTAAGTGAATGACAGTAACAAATCCTTGGTTAAGGCTGATATATTTTCCTTAACTAAAGTCATTGTGCCTACATCATACAGTGTATACTATTTTGCACCTGTCTCTCGTTAGTTCGACTTGTACATTTTATGATAATATAGTTAGGCATAAGTTATGAGTTGAGTACAAGCGCAGTTAAAATACTGTATCTACATTTTGTTGGCTTCAGGTATAACCTTGATGTTAGTTTAACCCCTTGAGGAATGAGATATATATATATATATATATATATATATATATATATATATATATATGTAAGTACAGCATTTTTGGTAGAATTTGATTCAGATCTAGTAAAATCCAAGAACTGCTCACTTATAATGTGGTCTGACACATCATGGGCTTCTTGGCATTGTATCATGTGCTTGGACTCTGTTAGAATGGTTGCAAAGAAAATTAGATTATACAAAATCAGTGAAAGGGTTGAGATAATATATTATGTCCATGTAATATAAATCAAGTTTTAAATTATTTTTTTATGAAATCAATAAAGATGATTCAATTCTTTAAAAGTAAATCTTTGTGTAATTTTATGAGAAAGCAGCTATTAAAATACAGTGATTCAAATCTATACAGCAATTTATATTCCATATTTAGTTTTCCATTCTGAATAATAAACTGAATAAAAATATTAATTAGAAAATCATTTAAGACCAGCTTTCTTTTGTTGCTTTTTAAAAACATTTAATTTCTTTAAGCCGTAAGGATGCATAAATTATACAGGGCATGGCCTCATGAGTAACATCAACAGGTATTGCAGAAAGAAAACATCCAGAAATGTATGGCGTTAATATTGATCTATAATCTATTTTGCATGACTTCTACATTGACATTGTATGAAATGAGCACAGTGAGGTTTTTCTTGTTGTTGTTGATATTGTCGCATCCAAAGAGCTGGGGAGAAATACATTAAGAATGTATTTATAGTCAGTATTTTGAAATAAAGTAAAGAAAACACATTGTATTGTTTTTACCCTGATTTGCTTATTAGTCTTAGGTTAGTTTATAAGACAAAAATCAAGTAAAGCTATAAGAGCTAATGTAACTCACAGGAACTGTTTTAATGACTTTTGTTTGCTTTTAATAACATCAAGGTATTAGAGAGAATTTATTAAATGCCATTTTTATGAAAGGATTAATAAAATTGTTTGCTACAATGGTATTTCTGAAGCCACAGTTTGTTAAATATATTTATCTTTCCATTATTTTTCAGAAGAAATAAAGTGGTAACCAAACATCTTTTCACCTAGATTTTAGGGTAAGACAAGAGCTCTAGAATACTGTTTGTGTTCAACTTAATTGCTAAATCTATGTTCAGAGGTGCTTTGTTTTCAAACATCTTTGCAATCTGTGTTCCTTTCCACTGGCAGCCTCTTTGGAGAAGAGTTAGACAGTGCCAAGGTCAACATGCTTGGATTCTTGCCGATTCCTGTTCATCAGTTGGAATCTGACATAACTGCAGATAAGGAAATATTAATATTCAGTCTTAACTATCTATTCAAATATTTCTAGAAAAACTTCAGGACCTCTATAATCTATGGCCAGCTTGACTGGTTATGGAGTAGATTGTGATTTTTAATTGGTTCCTCCAAAGATGACCAAAATCATCAATCCATAACTATACCAGAGTTGTTATGGTTGAGAAAAGTGAACCAATTGCATTTTGGTTAATATGAGGGCAGTAAAGATTATATACAGAGTGTATCAACCAATAAAGTAGATTTAAGGTATGTTTCCTTATGGGAAGGGATTTAAAGAGAGAGGGAAATGGAGAATATAAATTAAGATTGTTGTGGTCTTATGTCTATACCTAACTATGCTGAAGGTGTGAACAATATAGATGGCACATACGTGTACTTTTGGACTAAATGTTTTGTGTATCACAGGATATACATCACATGATTATGTGACTTATTTTAGTTGGTTATGAGTACTGAGCACAGGGCTTTGGGTCCCAGCCACTCAGTTATGTAGACAAGTGCATCAAATGAAGGTTTGGCTTCATTTCCAGCGCTCATTCAATTAGTCACCATGGTAAGATGGACTGAACTAAAATATCTTGTTTGTGGTTTCACTTACCGGAACTAACTGGTGACATATATTTAGTTCACCTGATAATTCTTAACCCTCAATTTTAGATTTCTTGGGGACTCTTTCCTTTGTTAAATTAAAAGCAAATAGGTGGTTATTTGATTTTTTTAGAACAATCCCAGTTACTCCTCTGATGGCTTCTCATTGCTTTTCTTTTTTTTGAAAGACTGGCCCTGAGCTAATATCTATTGCCAATCTTCCTCTTTCTTTTTCTCTTCAAAGTCCCCAGTACATCCTAGTTGTAGGTCCTTGTAGTTCTTCCACGTGGTATACCACCTCAGCAGGGCTTGATGAGCGGTGTTAGGTCTGTTCCCAGCATCGGAACCAGCAAACTCTGGGCCACCAAAGCAGAGCGAGCAAACCTAACCACTTGGCCATGGGGCCAGCCCCCTCAATGGATGTTAATAACTTATTTTGTACAAAACTGCCCTTAATCTAATTTTGAATTTCATTTTGTTTTAATTTCCACTGATTGATAACATTCCATTTTAGAAGGGGAAATCAAGGAAAGCAAACTGTGTTCTCTATCTTATATGAAATACTATGACATTTTAATTTTTAAAGATTACTTTTCACCTGTTGTTCCTATGTCTACAGAGGGAAAATGAAGAGGGGTTCTGGGACAACTACTTGAATACTTTGAGCCAAATAATTGCTATTGAGAATAAAATGATTCAAATTTTTTTATTAAATCATGATTACCAGATCCACTGACTATGGAACCCAGGGCCAGCAAAGAATTACTCAGCCTTCCACCTTAGTTTGCTTTCGTAGATGCTGGTTAAATAGAAATTCTGGTGCTTTCGATAATACATCAAAAATGAGAAATTACTTGTTTAACTTAAAAAGCTCATGAATAAGGCCTTCAGAGAGATGATATGAATATGTAATGAAAGAGTATACAATATAAATTTCAAATTAGCCATTGGAAGGAAATAGTCTTCTAAAGTTCCTGAACAATAGATTTCTCTTAGTTGGCACCTCACAAATACTAGATCATGTCATTGCTGCTGGTTAACAGCCTGAGGAAGCCGTGTTTTGCAGTGGACACTGCTCATGGAAGCCTTTGAAAATCACAGTAGGCTCTGTTCTCCCTACTAAGAATTGCAATGTATATTTCCATCATTGTTCCGTGTAAACTGAACCATTGTGGTAAAATTCTGGAGTTGATATTCAGTAATTTTAATGCTGTTTTCACTAATAAAAGTCTTATAGGTCATATTTGTAGCCATTCAGTGTGTTTATTAGTGTGAAATTAGTGAAGTTCAGCATCAAAAAGAAATGCAAATATTCTGTTTTTTACCTAATGCAATTGTTCTATTAGTTTCCACAGTAGGCCAGATGTACCTACGTACCTACACACACACTCTCTCACACACACACACACACACACAGAGGAATATCCACAAATAATGAATTATTTAGTTGATGTAAACAAACAAAATTTCTGCTTTGACTACCTAGATTTTTCAAATAAAAGTACGTGTTGGGGTCGAAATTATAGTTGTCCTGCTTTGTGCTTCAATTTGAATTGAAACTTGACCACTGCATCATGTATAGTAAAAGTTAGGCCCAGTTTGTCTCCCAGGACTTCTGTAGATTTCAGTAATGTCTGCTGTCTTGAGATTTGGTTTTGATTTTCCTTATTTTTTTAACTTGATGTATAGTGCAGTATGTAATTCCCAGGTAGCTAACCATGGTGGAAATCAAGGCTGCTGCTCCCTTTCAAAATATTATTTAGAGAACCATAGAGGGGCATCTAGATCAAAAATAAGCCCATGGGAAGGATTTGATCAGAAATTATTATAACATGGAGGTATAAAAAGAAAAAAAGGAAGAAAAATTAGGTAAATTACTGCCTAAAGAGCTCTGTACCTGAGTTGAGGTCAGGGAGGATAAGGGCAAAGGAGCATTATGAGGAAAAAAAAATGTTTCGTTATCAGGTAGAACTCAGAGTCTGATAAGTGAACAAGAATCATGGTAAAATATGTCAAATCTTACACTTTTCTCCTTATTCTCTCTCTGCTTTATTTCTTTTAAACACAACACTAATAATTCATATGCTTGTAAAGAATTCACTGGTCAATTAAAACAACTAGTTACTTTTTCAGCCCCCATGGAATTTTCTCCTGGATGACTGACATCATGGATTGACTGTCAGGGCCTCCTGATACAGCTCTAGGTGTAAAAAGATGATAAGTAGTGTTTGTGTTTAATGAGAATAGGAGGTGAAACATGCATATTGCTTATAATGAATTTTGATAGGGAGCAAAATAAGTTGATACAAACATCTGGGTTCCTAATCTTGTGGTAAAAGCTGCTAGGCCTTTTGGTTTGTTTTCAGAAATTGTATTTCAATACAAATTACCAAGTGCATATTTCAGAAGCCATTTCCTGCAAGAACCCCCCAGGAAGCCATGTCTCTGCCATGGGTCCCCTTGCTCCATAGCAGGATGTATCACACTTGCCAAGTCCTCTCTGCTGGAAATTCTTCTCTTCTGGTGCTATGAGCAGGCAACGTCATCCATGGCACAGACTAGCTTAGAGAGATTTTTTTCAGTGTTGTTTGGTCGTTAGTGGTAGTACACACAAAAAAAACCTAGGATTCTGTGTCCAAGCATATATTTGCCGTTGTAATGTTACCACAACTAGACAGCATGTCAGTTGTATATATATTCCATATGGGTATTATTTTTTTTTTTATTTACCAGTTATCTTTCAGTCCACAACAGCTACTACTTGTTTTATTCATAGCTCTCCTTCAAGGTGGAAGGCAATCTCCACCCTGGAAACTCACAGTTATGTATAGAAAGAATCATCATATTTCTATCTGCTCATTTCCTTCTATAACTTCAAGAAGTATAGAAAATTTAGTAAGTGATTGATTTAAAAGGAAGTCCTGCTGACACAAAAATAATTATAAGAAGATAGAGTGAGTTGTCAGGAAGAAAGTCAACTTTAGGAAGGTTTTCTTGTGTTTTCGATTTCCTTGCATTGGAATTGGAGTGCAAGGCTTTACTCCTGAGCTGGTCTGAAGGAAAACGGATTTCACTCCACAGTCCCTGCAATAACCAAAGAAGTATATTGTTGCTGACATGTGCACAGGTTTACCATGTGTTGCCATAAACATGGCTGTTATTTTCTCCTTGCATTCTATTTCAGAAAATATTCATTTGCTCAGATTTGGCACAGCTGCTGAAATGCTGCTGTATCAATTCTCACCATGAAAATTTACAAAGCTTTTTTTTTCTATATGTAACTAGGTAGTTACACAGAAATGTGTATTGGAAACAAGATAAAACCATCGGGATTAAGAAGAGAACGAGTGTGTCCTTAGGAAAAGAAACTTTTAAGAGAGACAAAACACAGGCATTTTATTAAAATTAATTTGAATTAATTCTTAATTCTATGAACTAATGTTTTGGAGGCTTCAATATGTTCATTATAAGGGAAGTAAGACTCAGTTCATAGACAGCATTTCCATTCTCTGTACAGTCATCTGGGTTGCCTAGACTGTGCTGCAGTGTAGAATGTGTTAGCACTAACTTGGTTATTTAATCCCAAATGCATATCTGATTTCAGCTGCTGATTTGCATATAAATGCATTGGAGAAGCCCAGTTTCTAACATAATGTTCTTACTATAGCAAAGTGAGACTGAACTAAATAGTTTTTACTCCGTCTTGAAGGTGATCAGAGTAGGGTGAAACTAACAGCCTGTGGATGAATAGTCATCTTCAATGTTTAAGAGCCATCACAGGAAGAGGAGATTATACATATTCATTCAATTTCCAAATCAGATCATTTAACCCCAGATTCTTTCCTTTTGGAAGAGCACCTAGGGCTGGAGAAGGAATGTGACTTGCCCAAGGTCAAATAATATGAAGGCCAATCTGGTCTACAAGCTGATTCTCCTGTCTCACAGGATGATGCTGTTTCCATTACACTGTTCTACTTGGAAGTTCCAGAGCAGAGAATGAGGATTTGTGGGCGAGACTTCAGGGAAACATTCCAATGTAGCATAAGGACATTTTCCGTAAGGTTTTGTAGCAGCCCATAACTGGAAAGAGCTAGATTCCAAAATACAGAGTTCTTTATCCATGGAAGTGTCCAAAGTGAGAATGCTGACAATGAGGATGGACATTATTCAAGAAAATTTATTTGAATGCAAGCTTGGACTAGATGATCTTGGAGGACATTTCTGATGCTAACATTCTAGGATTCTCTAGTTTATACGCTAAAGTCATTTATCAAGCAAATCAAAACAATCAAATATGCATTTTTTCCCAAACATTCAAATACTCAATCTGTAGTAGTTTAATTACTAATGGATAATATCTGCTAGGTACTAGAATAACAAATCAATAACCCAAAATACCAGTTATATATTAAGCATCATTTTAGAAGAGACAGAGTAAAGTTCTCTCTAATTTTTAGATTTTCATTTTGGATCAGAATTCTAAAAAGTATAGTTTCTGATGTTTAATTTTTTTACAAAGGAAAAAACCATCCTCCTTTGTGTATTGCACTGAAGATGGCACTCTAGTAACGACCTCACACTAGAAATTACAAGGTGAGCCTATATTTATTGTTTTGATCCTACATTTTAATTTTGTGGTTATTTTTTGAGCTTGGCAAATGGAACACAAAGGTTAGTTTATTGTAATATCATCTTCTCTAATTGGCGTTGGGTCTGTTTCTTTTATTACTTACCCTCAATTAGATAGAATTTAAATTTATTCCAAAGAATTTTAGTTCATGTTATAGCTCAACAGACCATCTTCAGAATAGCAGCTACAAATTGTCTGAACTATAAAAAAATACTCTCAGAAATTCTTATTTGAATGTGATTCCATTGAGACAGAAAGTTTTCTTTAAAAAAAAAGGGGATAAAAAACTTTCAGAACTTAAGCGTTTCTGGTTGTTTATTTTGAGTGTTGTTAGTTTTTAAAGATTCTGAATACATTCAACATCACTCTGAAATGCAATTCTGAGTTTGTCTTTATTCAATACCGTTAACCAGAGTCCCCTCAAAAGTGGCTACTGTCCATTCACTGACCCCTTTAATCACAAAGAGTCTTCCTTCAGGTACTAGTTAGTAACATTCAAAATTTGCAATTTTACACTTTGAAGTCAGACTTCACTTCTAGTCACAGTGTTAGATGTATAAATAACTTCTGCCTAATTAATTTTATATGTAAGTAGAGAAGAATAGAAGGGAATAAAAATATTTAGTTTGATTTCTTGCTGACATATTAAGATGTCTATCAGAGCAAGGCATATTGACCCTCCAGCCTCCCTGCTCTCAATCTGCATGCTCACTGATGCCACTGCTTCACCCTACGTGCTGCCCCTGCAGCCCCAGAGCTCCTCACTCAGACATCCTCTTTTGTGACAGTGGCCATCTGCTTCAAGAGTAACCTCCCTAGCACTATTAAAACTCAGATTCTGTTTGATGTTTTTCTTTCTACCTGATTCACATTCAGATACCAAATTCACATGCAGCTAATTCACATGCATATTAGTATGTCTGTACTCTCAGAGGTATTTGCATTTTGAAGAGAATATTGAGAGTTAGAGAAGGAGACCATGTTAGTAGAACAAATGGCGGCATTTCAGGCCTGCGACAAGCAATGGACTACGAAGCCTCCCTTGTTATCCTTCAGTCATACCATGTGTAAAGCTGGTGCAGCTGAGACCAATCAGAACTAGGAGCCTTGGGGCCGGCCTGGTGGCGCAGCGGTTAAGTTCGCATAGTCTGCTTCTCCGCGGCCCGGGTTCGCTGGTTCGGATCCTGGGTGCGGACATGGCACTGCTTGGCAAAAGCCATGCTGTGACAGGTGTCCCACATATACAGTAGAAGAAGATGGGCATGGATGTTAGCTCAGTGCCAGTCTTCCTCAGCAAAAAGAGGAGGATTGGTAGTAGTTAACTCAGGGTTAATCTTCCTCAAAAAAAAAAAGAAGAAAAAAGAAGAACTAGGAGCCTGACTTAAACCTACTCTTCTAAATCGCCACGTTAGGTCTCCTAACGTGCTTTCATTTATTCAACCTTATTCATGTTGGAGTGGAGAGAAGGGGAAATCAGTTAGCGAAAGCTCTGGTGTGGAAATGCCATTTAAATTAAAACCCTGAAGGGTGGTTCAGAGTTCAAATTACTTGTTGAAGGGTGGGGTTGGAGAAGGGCATTTGAAGCTGAGGGAACAACATGGGCTAAAACCCCAATGTGGGAATGAGCTCATTATGTAGTACGGTTGAGACAGGCAGGGGCTAGACCAGGCGTTGGCAGACTTGTTCTGCATAGGGCCAGATAGCAAATACTTAAGGCTCTGTGGGCCATATAGTCTTTGTTACAACTAGTCAACTCTGCCATTGTAGCATGAAAGTAGCCATAGATAATAAGTAAACAAATGGATGTGGCTGTGTTCCAATAAAACTTCAGGGGCCGGCCTAGTGGCGCAGCGGTTAAGTTTGCATTTTCCGCTTCTGCGCAGCCCAGGGTTTGCTGGTTCGGATCCCGGGTGCAGACGCGGCACCACTTGGCAAAAGCCATGCTGTGGTAGGCATCCCACATGTAAAGTAGAAGAAGATGGGCACGTGTGTTAGCTCAGGGCCAGTCTTCCTCAGCAAAAAGAGAAGGATTGGCGGTAGTTAGCTCAGGGCTAATCTTCCTCAAAAAAAAAAAAAAAACTTCATTAACAAAACAGGTGGTGAAACGAATTTGGTCCATAGGCCATAGGTGCCGACCCCAGGCTAGATTGTGAAGGGCCTGGTAGGATTCTGACTGACTACCAGATGCTTTGGGAAGTAAATGAAGGTTTTAAAAAGCACTGAGGTGACATGATTAGGTTTATTTAGGACAGACTTCTGTTATACTGAGGCTGAACTAGTGAAAGTGAGGAACAGAGTACAAGTGTGGTAACCAGTAAGGAAGCTCTTGCAGTAGTACTGAAAAAAGATGAAGGTGATCTAAGCTGTTAAAGAGGAAGGAAGTATATGGCTGTGAGCTATATTTTGATGTAGACCCTGCAGGCCTTGCCAATAGACTGGATATGCAAGTGAAGGGGGACGAGAGTCAAGGAGGATTCTCAGAGTTTTCTGCCATGAGCAACTGGCCTGATAAAGATGCCATTCAGTGAGATGAGGAATTCTGGGGGAGAGGTGGCTGTGGAGGGTAGATGTCAAGAAGGTAAGAGTTTCATTTTGGACATATTAAATTTGAAATGGCTAGAAGTCTTTAAGTTGTCAGACAAGTGGCTGACTTTGTCCAACTAGAGCTCTGAGGGGCAGCTTAGACCAGAGACAGAATTGAGATTCGTCATCATTGACCCTGAAGGTCATAGAAGGAGGCCACAGAATGAGAAAACAAGGCCCAGCAATGAGTGCAGGTGCTTTACAGCTTTGTTTTTTAGTGTTATCTGTGCACTAACTGTATCAGAATCACCTGAGGTAGCTGTTAAAATCTGAGATGTAAAAAAGAGAAATCAGAACCAGACAGCTAGAGGGAAAACCAGGAGGCTGTGGAGTTCTGGGAGCAAAGAGAAAAGAATGTTACAAGAAGGATGGAGTGACCTACCATGTGAGTGTTGCTGAGAGACATCAGTGCTATCTCACCAGGCTTTTCTGGTACCAGTCCCACTTGGATTGCATCCAAGACAGATGTCAGAACAGCTGTGGGGCGCCATGCCCACAGCAGAAGACAGAATCACAAACAGAAACTCCACAGATGGAGATGGTCTGAGAAATGAGACAAGAATCAGGACCAGAATACTGGGCAAAGTGGAAGCAAAAGATCAGTGCAAGGAAGACTTCAGGATTCCAGAGGGGAGGCATGGAAACAGCAAAGCCAGAAGCAGGGACACATCCAGAGCAGGAAGTCAAAATGAGCACCTAGAGCCAGCACCATAGGGCATCAGAGGTGGGCCGTGATGGAAGGTCCCCAAACTCCAGCACTTATTGAGAGGCGTTATGCCCAGTGGTGCTGCCACAGAGGGATGAGGAGCAAATAGGGGAATCATGGAGCTTCAGCTGTTTGCTGTTGGCTTTGAATTGGAGCAAACTCTGCCAGGAAAACTGCACCCACACCCTTCCCCACCACAGCAACATTTCCTTAATAGAGTGTCTTCTTTAAATTCAAGTTAATACCTGTCCACTGAGTGCCTACTCTGTATCTTCTCTGGGTTGAGTCCTGGAGGATATGGAAGAGTTGGACCAACTCCCAGTCTCCATGGAGATCACAACCTAGTAGAGGAGGCAGGTATGAAAATGACTAAATAACTAGAATATCACATCCTCAATACTATAATACAAAGACAATGTGCTATAGGAAGAAGTGTTCAGCTATGGGGAGCAAGGAAGACGTTGTGGTGAAGGTACCATTTGACATTAACTTTAAAGGATGGATTGGATTTTGATAGAAAAGAGCAAAGTCCCAGCTGATAAAACTGTTCACGTAAAGGCAAGAGGGTTGGGAGAGCCTGATGTTCTCAAGGTACTGAGTGGTTCAGTGTGGCTGGAGCAGTTAGAGATACCCGTCAGGAGGCCTCTAACTGTTTACCTGCCATTTCCACCTGGAAGGCTCATAGCTACCTCAAGCTCAATATGTGTCAGA
Organism: Equus quagga; assembly: GCF_021613505.1. Lineage (NCBI taxonomy): Eukaryota > Metazoa > Chordata > Mammalia > Perissodactyla > Equidae > Equus > Equus quagga. Next base: position 9,497,466 of record NC_060276.1, read on the forward strand.
CTGATCTCATCATTCTCCCTGCACAATATGTTCTTCCAGTCTTTGCCATCTTGGTGGCCAGCCTTTCGGCTACCTGGTTACTCCAGCTAGAATCCTGGGCATCATCCTGAGTCCCTGTCGTTCACTACACATCAGCAAGGTTTGGGGATTCTCAAACAGTTCTGTCCTTTACACCCCCTTGCGACCATAATGGTCCAGGCCTCCAGCCATTATCACTACCCTGGACCTCTACTGAAGCCTCCTGGCTGCTCTCCCACCCCTACCTGCTTCCATGCCTTCTCATCGATTTTCCACACAAGATCAGCCACAATTATCTTAAACTTCAAGTCACACTCAAATCCCTTCAGTAACTTCCCATTGCATTTAGGATAAGATAAAAATAGCTAAAATCATTCTCATTTAGTGAGTGTTTATTACATGCCAGTCACTCTTCTAGGCACTTAGCATGTGCCATCTAAATTAATTATTATAACAATTTTGTGTAGTAGGCACCACTAATGTCCCCAATTTACAGATGAAGAAGAGGAGGCAAAGGGAAATTTTAAAAGCTTGCCATGGCTTACTCAGCAGTAAGTACCAGAGCTGGAAAACAGACCCAGAAATTCTGGCTACACATCCATGACTTTGCTTTACTGTATTACATGGCTTCTACAAAATGTAAACTCTTTACTGTGCATGGTCAGCATACCCAGCACAGCCAGGTCTCTGCTTGTCTTCTGTAGCCTTACCTCATGCCACTGTTACTCGTTCTTCCTTAATATTCTGTGTGGCACACTGAACTAAATGGCTGCAATTATCCTCAGGCTTTTGAACATGCAGCTGCATCCCTCTGCCTAAACCACCCTTTGCTCTTCTCTTTGCTGGGTGGACTTCTATTCTCGTCTTAGATTTCAGCTTACCACTGCCCTCAGGAAGCCCCTCCTGTACATTCCCTGTGCTAACCCCTATTTCAGCACTTGCACCTTGCATCAAAATTGGATGTTTTGTTATATGTCTCTCCAGGTAAAAGAAGAGCTCCTGAAATCCAGGATCCATCTTCTGTTCATCATATATCCCCAATGCTTAGCATAGTACCTGGTACCTAGTTGGTGGTGAACAAATATTTATTGAATCAATAAACACAGTAATGTGTATGAAAGCAGATGAAGTATGAGAGAGGTAGTTTGGAGTGAAATTATTGAAGGCTTTGGATTCCCTGATAAGATATTTGTATTTTATTCTGCAGGCAATGGGGAGCCATTGAAGATTTTTGAGAAATGAGAGACATAATCTGAACTTTTTATTTTAGGAAGATAAGTCTCATACTCTGTGGAGATTGCAGAGAGAATTTTGAAGGCAAGGAGATAATTAGGATGTTATTAAGATAATTATAAAATTAAGGTATCAGTTTTTGCTGCATAAAAAAGTACCTCATAACTCAGCAGCATACATCATGAGTCAGCTAGGGTGGCTCTGCTTCAGGCTATGGGTCTGCGGGTCGGCTACAGAGGTTCTGCTGTAGACTGTTAGTGTGTGAGTTGGCTGATCTAGGCTGATCTAGGCTGGCTTGTCTCCAGTCTGCTGGTTCAGTTTTGTCTTCTTCATGTGTCTCTCATTCTTCTGGGACCAGCTGGTCACCCAGGGGAAGCTCTCCTCACAGCAGTGTCAGAAGCTCAAGAGGGCAAGCCCAACCACACAAGTACATATCAAGCCCCTGCTTGCATCATATCGTTGAACATAGCAGGTATACAGGCAAGCCCAACATCAAAGGAGCAGGGAAAAATACTCCTACTATGGAGGTTAAAGGGGAGGGAGTGATTGTTTCCTAAACAATAATCTAATCTACCACTGATGATATTGCTATAGTCTAGATCAGTGGTTTTCAACTGGGGAGTGAGGAGGCATACCCTGCCTGAGCCGTGTGCTCGTGGAAAAGAGTGATGGTTAAGAAATAACTCCTTGACCCTTTTGTGCTCCGTGAAACGGCTTACTATCAAGAAGCATTCTTCTTCATATGACTTAGCTCAGCCTCCCCAAAAATCCCCTTGAATATCTATGACAAAGCCAGACACAAATCCTTCAAATTCCCATCCTTTTTTTCATAAATGATTAGCCGAAATATTTGTCCATGCTGATAAATCAGGACAAAATGCCCACTAACTGCACTGATTCAGTTTTGTCAGGCTTCTCTTCTTTCCTCAGGCATCTGAACTTTCACAAAGCCTCAGCCTGAACCAGCATACAACCCCTCTTTAAAGCCTCCTCTTGAGGGTCAAACATTCTCTGACCTTCCATCCCATCATGCCACCCTTGCTCATACCACTTCTCCACACCCAGTTCTCTCTAGCTTTGTTGATTCTTCCCTGTAAGAGAAAAGCCCTCTACGCCCAATCATTGAGACATTTACAAATCTCCTGGTCAAAGCCTTCTCTCTATTGCGATAGCTCCCCTTTCTGTACTGCAATTCTCCCTTTCCACCTACATGCAATAATTGTTTCCTATCAATTCTCTCTTTACCTAAGTTCAGATTTGTTTTTGTATTTGACGTGCTCCACTAGATTTTGCTTTTCTTAAGGACAGGACCATATATGACTCAACTGTGTACCCCCCGTGCCTAACACCAGGCTTGCCAGTGTAAGTAGGCATTGTTGTATATTAGCAGAATGAACACAAGAATGAAGAAATACTACATGCCAGGTGCTGAGATCTATGCTTGGCAAAACAAAGGAGAGAAAGACCTATTCCTTCCTTCAAAGATCCTACAAAAGTCAGATAGCTCATTCCAGCAACATTTCTCTTACACAGAAATTTGGCATGGTTTAGGCAAAAGTCTTACTATGCAGCTATACCACAGAATTAGACTAAATCATGCTTTGGCCTGTATTTCTGGCTATTTATCTCCAATCTAAATTAGAAAGGACTGAAATCGAGGTGTTTCTCCATCAAGTGCAAGGGTCTGTATTTCCTTCTAGCTCGGCAAAGCCCTTGAGGGAGTTTGGGGTTATTGTTGTTAAAACCTTGAAAGCTGGGCAGGTGGTGCATTACTCCTACTTCTATTAGTGGGTGTACTCTGCTAAGCACAAAAGAAGCTTTTGTTGCTGGGATTTGTGTTGTTCTAATTCTTTGCAGGCATCTTTGAGATGAAAGAATTGAGCATTGCAGATTGTTAAAAACATCTCTCAAATATTCCATTCAAGGCAAAGTCTCTGCACCCTCCTAGCAATTTGTATATGGGATCTTTCCGTTTTCCAGTTCACCCTAGCCCCTGGTTTCAGCTGATAGGGAGGGTGTCCTTTTGTTTCTTTGCCTCTCTTTCCTGTTTTTCCTCCTTCTCTACAAGGAAGAGATGGTTTCCATTTTCTTTTTGTGCATGTCTGCTGTGCTGTTTGAGGAAGGATGGTCTTGGTGAGCTGTCACCTTTCTGTGAACAGAGCTCACATTTGGAGTGTGGCTCTGGTGTTCATCTTGGAAATAAAGCAGCAGACTGGGTGGTCTACTCAGTTGCATTTGGATCTCAATAATTAGAACCCCATATATAAAATATCAACAAAGTGAGGAGAAGGAGCCTACTCTCTCTAACTTGAAGCTGAGTTTCCATTTAGGCCTCCACTGGAACCAAAGTAAAACTGGCAAGAAACGCCACTCTTTTTAAGGAAGACTCACTGTCTACCCCATCCTTCTCCCCATGGCGCTTCTGTCCCTAGAGGTGCAGTTGATCACATTCCATGGGAAGTGGATTTGGGGAGGAAGGGCCCCCGTAGATGATTCCCTACTCCATGAGGATGCACCAGAGAAAGGCAGAAGCCCTAGTCTCAAATGCAAAGTGGTAAGGAGGCAGCCTGGTTTAGGATCTCAAACTCTAATGACAAGTGAGAGGAAGGCTCTGGATACATTTGTTGAAGCTCCATGGTTTCACTCCTCTGAAGTTCTATATTTCTTTTTTTTTTTTTCTATTTTAGTATGGAGAGAGGAGAAATAATTGCTGTGCTCTTTGTCATGTGAATTTAAAAAGAGTTGCTGAATTTTCAATGAAAGTTTTTTAAAAAGCATTCCATTATTTGTCATGTCCTGGTCAGCCATGATCGTTGTTCCTTATTACTTCCTTGTATACGTAGATTGGCCTGTCACTAATGGCAGGACTCAAAATTATTTTATAGTCATGATGCTTTCCTACACAGTAGTCCAGGAAAGGGTTGCAAACTTTTTGGAGCAGGTAGAAAGATGAAACCTAATAGGATTTTCTAGCATTAAACATCATTACCGACTTATATAGCAAAAATTGAGACATTTCATAGGGCACTTAATTTAGGTTTTCCTCATAGGGCAAAGGTCAGAAAAAGGGATAAAAATTAATTTGGAAAGAGACTGACTATAAATGAGCTGAATTAGACAAAGTCAAAGGACTCATCATCATAGAAAAATTGAATAAAAATTTTAAAAGTGGACCTTTCTTGTGTTATGTTTTTATTTTATAAATGGAATTTTTTCCTCTCACTTTCCCCACTTCCACCCTCAACTTCCATATAAATACACTAAAAAACACTCTGGACTTTCTTTGTGACCTAATATGTTCAGATCCTGTTGCTGGTTTATTTGTGTTTTCTTCTAGATTTCACTATTGGGCACAAGCATTCTGTCTACACCTGGAGCTGCTGCCATCTACCCAACAGATGTATCCCCTATGTGGGACTAGAAGACGATAATACAACACTTGAAATGTCAACTGTGGCTAATGCCCTTCTCCATCTTGCGATGTATCTTTATTTTTCTTTCTTGCTGTCTCTCCATTCTAGTGCCGCTGAAAAACAAGGGTGATTAAATGCACTAAATTGTGCAACTCGAGGAAATCCTAGCATATCAAAGAAGCAAATAGCTTCTTGGCAAATTCCCATGCCTGAGCAAAATAAACAATTTTATCAGTGCTGGTAGTCTGAGGCGGAAAAAAATATCAGCAATGTTAGAAAAGTCTAGTCTATTGGGATACTTTGCAGAGGTTAGGTAGCTCTGGCACCAAAGATTATAAATTCCGTGACACTAGAAACCAAGTTGGTTGTTCGTCTGCAGACAAAACAACTAATTGTTTGGTTTAGCTAGTCTCCTTCCTGGCCTACCAGGTAACTGCTATTAAGTACGATACAAGTTAGCAATTATTCAGCCCCACCATGGGCTCGTTCCCGGATAACTAAATTTATCTGTGTGATCTCATTCAATATTCTTAACACTTTTTGAAGTGGGTGCTATAATTAGAAGACTTTGTACCTGGAATTTTCAAAATCAGACTTGTTCTAAAATTTGCATATTATTATTATGAATATGATGACACCAAAAATTTCACTTCACTTTTTACATAACTAAAAAGTCACTAAGCGTTATCAAAGCTCCTGTGTTACTATTGATACCACCACAATTGTCATTAGGGCTCTTTGTTAAGATACTCCTATTCAGGTCTCAACTATTCAGACTGGGCTTCCTGCAATGTTTACAACCTGGCAGATCACCAGATGCCCCTTGCTCCTGGAACAAATTATTTTTCAATTATTATGATGATTTTTTTAAAAAAAAAATATTGTATTAAGAACACTGAACATGAGATTTACCCTCTTAGATTTTTCAGTCCAAAATAGAGTATTGTTAGCTATAGGCACTATGTTGTATGGCACATCTCTAGAATCCTACTCGTCTTGCATGACTGAAACTTTATACCTGTTGAATAACAACTCCCCATTTCCCTCTTGCCCCTGGCAATCACCATTCTCCTCTCTGCTTCTATGAGTTTCACTATTTTAGATACCTCATATAAGAGGAATCATCAATATTTTCCTTTCTGTGACTGGCTTATTTTGGTTAGCATAACGTCCTCCAGGTTCATTCGCGCTATAGCATGTGACAAGATTTTCTTCTTTTTCAAGGCTGAATAATATTCCATTGCACGCATATAGCAACTTTTCTTTATCCATTCATCACATCATGGGCATTTATAGGTTGTATCCACCTCTTGGCTATTGTGAATATTGCTGCAATGAACATGGGAGTGCAGATAATTCTTCAAGATCTAGATTTCAATTCTTTTGGATAAATACTCAGAAGTAGGACTGATGTATCATAAGGTAGTTCTGGTTTTAATTTTTTGATGAACCTCCATACTGTTTTCAATAGCAGTTACACCATTATGTATTCCCACCAACAGTGTACAAGCTTTCCAATTTCTCCACATCCTCACCAACACTTGTTGTCCTATGTTTTTAAAATAATAGCCATCCTAACAGGTGTGAGGTAATATCTCATTCAAGTTTTGATTTGCATTCCCATGACGATTAGTGACAGTGAGAATCTTTTTGTATGCTTGTCGGCCATCTGTATATTTCTTTGGAGAAATATCTATTCGATTCCTTAGCCAATTTTTAAATCAAGATATTAGTTTTTTTGCTATTGAATTGTAGGAGTTCCTTATATATTTTGGAAATTAACCCCTTATCATATACATGGTTTGCAAGCATTTTCTCCCATTTGATAGGCTGCCTTTTCACTCTGTTGATTGCATCCTTTGCTTTACAAAAAACTTTTTAGTTTGATGTGGTCCCACTTGTCTGTTTTTGCTTTTGTCGTTGCCTGTGCCTTTGGTGTCATATCCACGAAATCATTGCCAAGACCCATGTCATGAAGATTTTACCCTCTTTTTTCTTCTGGGTGCTTTATAGTTTCAAGTCTTACCTTTAAGTTTTTAAGCCATTTTGAGTTGATTTTTGTTTATGTTGTAAGATAAGGGCTCAATTTCATTCTTTTTCATGTGGATATCTAGTTTTCCCAACACTAGTCTTGGTACCCTTGTCAAAGATCAGTTGATCGCATATGCATGGGTTTATTTCTGAGCTCTCTATTCCGCTCCATCAGTCTATATGTCTGTCTTTATGACAGTACCATACTGTTTTAATTATTGTAACTTTGTAATATATTTTGAAATAAGGAAATGTAATGCTTCCAGCTTCGTTCTTCTTTCTCAAGGTTGTTTTCGCTATTTGGGGTCCTTTGTGATATCATATGAATTTAAATTTTTTCTATTTCTGTAAAAATGCCATTGGGATTTTGATACTGATTGCATGGAATCTGTAGATTGCTTTGGGTAGTAGGAACATGTTAACGATATTAAGTCTTCCAATTCATGAACACAGGGTGTCTTGCCATTTGTTTGTGTCTTCTTTAATTCCTTTCATCAATGTTATGTAGTTTTCAGTGTACATGCCTTTCACCTCCTTAGTTAAGTTTATTCCTAAGTATTTTATTCTTTTTGATGGTATTGTAGGTGGGGTTGTTTTCCTAATTTCATTTTCAGATAGTTCATTGTTAGTATATAGAAATGCTAGGGATTTTTGTATGTTGATTTTTTATCCTACAACTTTACTGAATTCATACATTAGTGCTAAATGTTTTTGGTGGAGTCTTTAGGGTTTTCTATATATAAGATCATGTCATCTGCAAAAGAGACAATTTTCCTTCTTCCTTTCCTATTTGGATGCTTTTTATTTCTTTTTATTGCCTAATAGTCTGGCTAGGATTTCTAGTACTATGTTGAATAGAAGTGGCAGTAGCAAGAGTGGGCATCCTTTCCTTGTTCCTGATCTAAGGGGAAAAATTTTCAGCTTTTCACTGTTGAATATGATGTTAGCTGTGGTCTTGTCATATATGGCCTTATTATGTTAGGGTAATTTCCTTCTATACCTGGTTTACTGAGAATTTTTATCATGAAAGGGTGTTGAATTTTATCAAATGCTTTTTTCTACATTTATTGAGATAACCATGTGATTTTTATTCTTCATTCTGTTAATGTGGTGTATCACATTAATTGATTTTCATATATTGAACCATTTTGCATTGCTGGAATAAATCCTACTTGGTCATGGGTATATGATCGTTTTACTGCGCTGTTGAGTTCTTTTTACTTGTATTATGATGGAATTTTAAACAAAGTATTTATTTAATTAAAAATGTTACAATACAGTATCTAAAAAAATAAAAAAGATGAACAATGAAACTGAGATCTCTCTCTTATCTCTGACCCACAGAATCTCTGAGGGTAAGGGATAAGAGGGATAAGAACGCTGAAAGAAAACTCAAACAAATGGACAAACATTGTAGTTCTTACTCATCTATTAATTAACTCCTTGAACTCAGTAGGTCCCTTCTCTTTCAGTCTCAGTCTTCCAATCGGTTAAATGAGGATGTGTTTCTTTTATTTTTACCTTAAAAGCTAGTTGCTTTTGTAGGTATCACTCAATGAACAGTAATTTCTGAAAAAGATAGAGCTGAAACACAGCAAACAGACATAAACAAACAAAAACAAAAGGATCTCTAGATCAAGCCTGGCTCATATCCAGAGCCTCAGGCCCCCACCCTATAGTCAACTGCTGCTAACAGTTTCTTGTATATCTTTCCAGGACTCTTTTAGTCATATCCAGGCATATGTACGTATTTTATTTTGTATTTTCTCCCAGTGGAAGAATACAGAGGCTTCTATATAGGAAGAGGTAACAAAGCTTAGCAGTTAATATAGTACAGTCTTGGAAGCCAGACTACCTAGATTTGCCTCAGGCTTCTATCACACACCAGCTGTCTGAACTTGGCCATGTCACTTAGCCTTCTGTGTATCTCCAGTCCTTCATCTGTAATATCGGGATGATGATAGAGCCTACCACATAGGGTTTGATATAAAGACGAAGTGTATTAATAAAGGGCCAGCAGCAGTCACTCAGTAAGTGATCATTAAATGCGAGTTAGTCTACACTTTCTGTATTTCTTTGCGTGTAATATATATAGAGGATCTTGCCCCATGAGCAGCTTCTCTATCTACCACCATTCTTTTTAATGGCCTTATATTATTACTTTGAACCAAAATTTATACAACTAGTCCCCTATTGATGAAAACTGAAGTTCTTTCGAGGTTTTTGCTATTAAAAACATTACTGCAAGGAAAATCCTTCAAACGCTTGCTTTGCACACACATGTGAACGTATTGTTAGGATAATTTTTGAGAAGAGTCATTGCTGGGTTAAAAGGGATATGCACTTAAAGTGTTCATCTGTAATGCCGGATTGAACTCCAATAAGTTATACCAATTTATTCTGCCATCAACATTGTGCGAGTGCCAGTTTCCTCACACCCACAAAAACTTTGTGAACTATGAATTTTGTTTTATATATTTGCATTGTAATATGTGAAAAATAGTATCTCATTATTGTTTTAATTTGTCTATCTTTAATATTGATTAAAGATAAGCATCTTTTCTTATGTTTATAAGCTATTTATACTTCCTTTTATATTAACTCCTTCTTCATGTTCTTGACAATTGAGTGGTTTTTAAGATTGATTATCATTAAAAAAAACTCAAATCATTCCCATTGTTTGGAAGTTTCCAGAATTTTGACTTCAAATTAAAAACAAACAAACAACTATCTTGTGTTACCCATTTGATGGAAGAGGAAATCAAGTCCCAAAGAATTTAAATGACTCACATAATGTTAGAGGTGGATAATGACAGAGCTGGAATTTTAATACCTCCATATTGTTTTAATGGGATCAGCTGCACGACTTTTTAAACAATACCACTTTTTATCTTTGCTTTCTAATACACAGATACAGCTATAATTGTCTCCCTACCATACTCTTTGCTTCAAAGAGTAAGGCAGCCATATGCTGTATTATTTTTTCCTCTTATTTTCTTTTTTTTTTATTGAGGTAAAATTGGTATATAACATTATGTTAGTTTCAAGTATACAACACAATAATTTGATATTTCTATGCACCACAAAGTGATCACCACCATAAGTCTTGTTACCATCTGTCACCATACAATTGAGCCCTTCACCCTTTTTGTCTACACCCTAAACCCGTTCCCCTCTGACAACCACCAATCTGTTCTCTATAAAGAAAAGTCTTTCTTTCTTTGTTTATTTGTTTTGTTTTTGAGATTATACATTTTAGATTCGTATAGAATTTGTCTTTCTCTGTCTGACCTATTTCACTTAGCATAATACCCTCTTGGTGCATGCATGTTGTGGCAAATGGCAAGATTTCATTCTTTTTTATGGCTGAGTAGTATTCCATTGTAAATATATACCATATCTTTTTTATCTATTCATCCATTGATGGACACTTAGGTTGTTCTATATCTTAGCTATTGTAAGTAACATTGCATTGAACATAGGGGTGCATGTAACCTCTCAAATTATGTTTTTGATTTTTTTGGATAAATACCCAGAAGTGGAATTGCTGGATAGTAGAGTAGTTCTATTTCTAATTTTTTGAGAAAGTTCTATACTATTTTCCATAGTGTTGCACCAACTTACATTCCAACCAACATCATCTGAAGGTTCCCTTTTCTTCACGACCTCTCCAACACTTGTTATTTCTTGTATTTTAGATAATAACTGTTGTGACAGATGTGAGATGATATCTCATTGTAGTTTTGATTTGCATTTCCCTGATGACTAGTGATGTTGAACATCTTTTCATGTGTCTGTTGGCCATCTGTATGTCTTCTTTGGGAAAATGTCTATTCAGACCCTCTGCCTATTTTTTAGTCAGATTGGCTTTTTGTTATTGAATTGTGTGAGTTCTTTATATATGTTGGATATTAACCCCTTAGTGGATATATGATTTGCAAATATCTTCTCCCATTTAGTAGGTTGCCTTTTTATTTTGTTGATGGTTTCCTTTGCTGTGCAGAAGCTTTTTAGTTTGATGAAGTCCCATTTCCTTATTTTTTGTTGCCATTGTCTTTGGATTCAGATCCAAAAAGATATCACTGAAACAATGTCAAGAAACTTAACACCTATATTTTCTTCTAGGAATTTTTATGGTTTATGGTCTTACATTCAAATCTTTAATCTATTTGAATTTATTTTTGTGTATAGTATAAGACATAGTGTTACATGTGAGCCAGTGGTCGAGTTTCATTCTTTTGCATGTGGCTGTCTGTCCAGTTTTCCCAACACCATTTGTTGAAGAGACTATCATTGCCTCCTTTGACATATAATAATTGACCATATATGTGTGGGTATATTTCTAGTCTCTCTTCTTTTCCATTTGTCTAAGTGTCTGTTTTTATGTCAGTACCATACTGTTGTGATTACTATAGCTTTGTAGTATAGTTTAAAATCAGGGAGTGTGACATCAGCAGCTTTATCCTTCTTTGTCAAGATTTCTTTGGCTATTCAAGGTCATTTGTGGTTCCATATAAATTTTAAGATTGTTTGTTCTAGTTCTAGGAAAAAAATGCCACTGAAATTTTGATAGGGATTGCATTGAATATGTAAATTGCTTTGGGGACTACTGACATTTTCATATTAATTCCTCCATTCCATGAGCATGGAATATCTTTCCATCTATTTGTGCCTTCTTCAATGTCTTATAGTTTTCAGTGCACAGGTCTGTCATCTCCTTGGTTAAATTTATTCCTAGGTATTTTATTCTTTTTGATGTAATTGTAAATAGGATTGTTTTCTTAATTTCTTTTATGATAGATTGTTATTAGTGTACAGAAATGCAACAGATTTCTCTGTATTAATTTTGTATCCTTCAACTTTACTTAATTCATTTATTCTAATAGTTTTTTGATGGAGTCTTTAGGGTTTTCTGTATATAGAATAATGGCATCTTAAAATAGTGAGAGTTTTACTTTTTCCTTTCCTATTTTAATGGGTTTTCTTTCTTTTTCTTCTCTAATTGCTGAGGCTAGGACTTCCAATGTGATGTTGAATAAAAGAGGTAAGAATGGGCATCCTTGTCTTTTTCCTGATGTTAGTGGAAAAGCTTTCAACTTTTCAACTTTGAGAATGATGATACCTATTGATGTGTCATATATGGTATTTATTACATTGAGGTACGTTCCCTCTATACACAATTTGTTGAGAGTTTTTATCATAAATGGATGTTGTATTTTGTCAAATGCTTCTTATGCATCAATTGAGATGATCATATAAGTTTTATGCTTCATTTTGTTAATGTGGTGCATCATGTTGATTGATTTGCAGATGTTGAACCATCCTTGCATTCCTGGAGTAAATCTCATTTGATCGTGGTGTATGATAGTTTTAATGTATTATTGAATTCAATTTGCTAATATTTTGTTGAGGATTTTTGCATCTATGTTCAGCAAGGATATTGGCCTGTGATTTTCTTTTTTTGTGGCGTCCTTGTCTGGTTTTGGTATCATGGTAATGCTGGCCTTGTAAACTATGTGTAGAAGTGCTTCCTCCTCTTCTATTTTTGGAAGGCTTTGAGAAAGATAAGTATTAAACCTTCTTTGGATGTTTAGTAGAAGTCACTAGTGAAGCCATCTGGTCCTGGACTTTTGTTTGTTGGGAAGTTTTTGATTGCTGATGCAATTTCTTTACTAGTAATTGGTCTATTCAGATTTTCTATTTCTTCATGATTCAGTCTTAGTTCTTATGAGCTTCCCTATTACAACTGCTTTTGCTGCATCCCATAGAATTTGGATTGTTGTATTTCCATTTTCATTTGTCTCAAAGTATTTTTCTATTTCCCCTTTGGTTTCTTCATTGACCCATTGGTTGTTCAGCAGCATATTGTTTAATCTCCACATATTTGTGATTTTTCCAGGTTTCTTCTTGCCATTGATTTCTAGTTTCATACCATTGTGGACAGAAAAGATGCTTGATATGCTTTTAATCTTCTTAAATTTATTGAGACTTGTTCTGGGGCCTAACATCGGATCTATCCTGGAGAATGTTCTGTGTGTAATTGAAAAGAAAGTGTATTCTGCTAATTTTGGATGAAATGTTCTGTATATATCTATTAAGTCCATCTGGTCTAAGGTGTCATTTAAGTATGAGGTTTCTGTATTGATTTTCTGTCTGGATAATCTATCCATTAATGTAAGTGGGGTATTAAAGTCACCTACTATTTTTGTATTGCTGTCACTTTCTCCTTTTAGGTCTGTTAATATTTGCTTTGTATATTTAGGTGCTCCTATGTTGAATCCATAAATATTTACAAATGTTATATTCTCTTGATGGATTGACCCCTTTATCATTATGTAAAGTCCTTCTTTTTTTTTATAATAGTCTTTATTTTAAACTCTATTTTGTCTGATATAAGTATAGCTACACCAGTGTTCTTTTTGTTTCCCTTTGCATGGAAAATATTTTCCCATCCTTTCGCTGTCAGTCTGTGTGCCCTTAGATTTGAAGTGAGTCTCTTACAGGCAGCGTATAGATGAGTCTTGCTTTTTTATCCATTCGGTCACTATATGTCTTTTGATTGGAGAACTTAGTCCATTTAAATTTAAAGGAATTATTGATAGATATGTACTTATTGCCATTTTGTCAATTGTTTTAGGCTGCTTTTGTAGTTCATCTCTGTTCCTTTCTTCTTCTCTTTCTTTCTTCCCTAGTGGTCTTATGACTTTCTTTAGTGTTAATGTTTAGATTGCTTTCTCATTATGTTTTGTGTGTCTACTGTAGATTTCTGCTATGTTGTTATCATGAGGCTGATATATAACAGTTTCTATATATAACAGGCTATTTTAAGTTGGTAGTAACTTAAATTTGAACACATTCTAAAAACTCTAAATTATTACTCCTTCCCCCATGTCTTATGTTTTTGATGTCATATTTTACATCTTTTTATTTTGTGTGCCCTTTAGCCAATTATTGTAGTTAGAGTTAATTTCACTACCTTTGTCTTTTAACCTTCATACTATTTTTATAAGTGGTTAATTCACTACCTTTACTATGTATTCACCTTTACCAGTGAGATTTTTACTTGCATATGTTTTCTTGTTCTTACTTAGTGTCTTTTCTTTTCAGCAAAAAGGAGACCCTTTAACATTTCTTGTAAGACCAGTTTAGTGGTGATGAACTCCTTTAGCTTTGGCTTGTCTGGAAAACATTTTATCTCCACTTCAGTTCCGAATGATAACTTTGCTGGGTAGAGTATTCTTGTTGGAAGTTTTTTTTCCTTTCAGAACTTTGAATATGTCATGTCACTCCCTTCTGGCCTGCAGGGTTTCTGCTAAAAAATCAGCTGATAGCCTTATGGGGTGTGGGAGGGGTTCCTTTGTATGTAACAAGTTGTTTTTCTCTTGCTGCTTTTAATGTTCTCTCTTTGTCTTTAATTTTGACATTATAATTTTAATGTATCTTAGTGCAGATATCTTTGGGTTCATCTTGCTTGGAATTCTGTGCTTCTGGGACCTTGATGTTTGTTTCCTCCCTGAGGTCAGGGACGTTTTCAGCCATTATTTCCTCAAATAAGTTTTTTCTCCTTTCTCTTTCTCTTCTCTTGAGACACCCATGATGCAAATGTTATTCCACTTGATGTCTTTTAAGCTATCTTCACTTTTTTCAATTCTTTTTTCATTTTCTAGTGTATTTTTCAGTTTAATTATTATGTTCTTCAGCTCTGTGACTTCAGTTTGCTACTTTCATATATTTTCTGTCTCTTTGTTGAAGTTCTCTCTGTGTTCATTCTTTCTTCTCCCAACTACTTTCAACTCTGTCAAGTAGATGACTTATATCCTTTGCATTAAGGTATTTTTCTGAGGTATTTGTCTTGTTCTTACATTTGGGAAATATTACTTTGTTTCCTCATTTTGCTTGACTTTCTGTATTTGTTTCTATGTATTTAGGCAAAACAACTACCTCTCCCAGTCTTGAAGAAGTGGCCTTGTGTGTGAGATGAACCTTATTTTTCAACCTTGCCCTAACTCTTTGTTGTTGTCTCTTGAGCCTTTGTGATTGTCTGAGTAGGCTGATTTATTCTTAATAGGTCCCAGTTGTTGAGGGTGTACCAAGACCCTCAATGTCCCAAAGGGAGTGATCTCAGGCAGCACCTAGTTTCAGGCTGATTAAAAGCCATATCCTCAGAGAGCAGCTTTTAAAGTATGCTAATATTCACAGTCCTGTGGGACCACAATTGTAGATCCTGTTGACCTCCAGACCAGGAGATTTAGAGGTTTCCCCTGGGTGACAGTTTCAAGAATCAGGGCTTCAGGTGAGAATATATAAACTCCTTTCTGTGAGGTACCAATAAGCTATGGCAAGACCAAAGGAGGGTGCTAAGAAGGTTTCTCTCTGCCTATGTTCCCTATGAGTACCTCTGTAACTTATAGATGTGTGGCAAACCTGAAGCCTGTCCCTCAGGGTGAGGCACTGAGACAACTAAAGGAAGTTTTTCACATGCAGAGTAGAGATGTGCTCCAGTCTGCTGTCTGTGCTGTGCCCTGGATATGGTGCCCACTACTGTCTTTCTGATTGTTACAGTCTTATTGGGTCCAGGAGCACAAGTCCCTCTGGTCACCAGAGTCAGATGATAAAGAAGCATCCCTCCTGTGGAGACTGCACTTGCCCCAACTCTCCCACTTTATTAAGTCCAGGAAAGAGCATTGCAAGTGGGATGTGCCCACAGTTTAAGCAATGCTTGGGATAGGGCACACCCTCAGCTTTAGTGATGCAGGAAAAGAGCAATGGGAGGTGGGTCATGCCCTTGGCTGTAAGAAGGTTGTGTTCGTGCACTCCCCTACTCCATCCTGTGCTAGTAAGATAGAGGGAAAGTGCAAAAATAGCACTTGCCAGCACCTCTGACATCAAGGAAAGTCCCTACTAATCCCTGTCCCTCTGGTAGACACTTTAAGACTAGCAAATGAATATCCTTCACATATAATCCAGTCACCTCTCAAACTGCTTCCTTTGCACTGGTTCCTGGTATGAATGAGTCTGCATGTGAGCCCCTCAAAAGGACTATGTTAATCACTCCCAGACCCCAAGGTCCCCTGGATGTAGGCCCCATTGGTTTCCAAAGCCAGATATTTTTCTGGCTACATCTCTCTGGTGCAGGTTCCAAGTGCTCCATATGTAGATTTGGTGTGTCCAAAGGAGAAGGTGAATTCAGGTTCTTCCTACACTGCCATCTTGGACTGTCCCCCTAGCTATATGCTTTAGTATGTGAAATGTGCTATTAATTTGCCTTTCATGTAAATGTGTAGAGTGTTAATGAGTAAGTAATCTCACTGAAGTCACCACTAAATATTTCCAAGGAAAGTCCTTTCACAGAACACACTGGTTCTTATAATAGCACATTCAGTGCTTCCCCATTGGTTCTACAAAGTTTATTTTGTTTCAGTGTTCCTTCATCTACATGTCTTCTTGGGGGATTAACATGCTCACATTGTATCCCATTACTTGGTGTTCTGAAAATAACATATTAGGGAATAACAGAGTCAACAGAATTGTTTTTATTAAAATGAAATTTATCAGGATGTTAATTTCAGACTGATATGCATCTGTACAGGTCAGACAAATCTGGATGGACAGTACTGAAGAAAGAAGAAGATTCATATATGTGGTGGAGTACGTAGGGGTGATAACAAGACATAATTTCCTTCTTTCCGTATTGAAACTAAGCACTTCACATCTCATCTGTGAATGAAATGAATACTGCTATTATTTGAGTGCTTACTCTGTTCCAGGCACTGTGCTGAGCTTTTTACATGCATTATCTCATTTAATTCTCACAACGCTTTGTGAGATGACTATTACTTTGTATATGAGAAAAATGATATTCAGGAAGCCTAAATAGTGCCCAAAGTCAAATAATTAGTAGTTGGTAAAGCCAAGATTCAAACCCAAGACTTCTTTTATTTTTTTAAATTTTTAAAACAGTTATTTTTTTATTGAGGTAACATTGATTTATAACATTGTGTAAATTTCAGGTGTGCATCATTATATTTTGACTTCTATATAAACTACATCGTGTTCACCACCAAAAGTCTAGTTGCCATCCATCACCATACACATTTGCCCCTTTACCCTTTTCACCCTGCCCCCTTTTCCCCTCTCGTAACCACCAATCTGTTCTCTGTATCAGTGTGTTTATCTTCCACGTATGAATGAAATCACATTGTATTTGTCTTTCTCCATTTGACTTATTATCCTTAGCATATTAGCCTCAAGTTCCATGCATGTTTCCACAAATGGCAAGGTTTCATCTATTTTTATGGCTGAGTAGTTTTCCATTGTATATATAGACCACATCTTCTTTATCCCTCCATCCATTGATGCGTGCTTGCATTGTTTTCAATTCTTGGCTATTGTAAATAATACTGCAATGAACATAGGAGTGCATGTATCTTTTCGAATTAGTGTTTTTGTGTTTAGATAAATGCCCAGAAATAGAATAGATAGATCATATGGTAGTTCTATTTTTAATTTTTTGAGGAATCTCCATACCGTTTTCCATAGAAGCTGCACCAATTTACATTCCCACCAATATCATACGAGGGTTCCCTTTTCTCCACATCTTCTCCAGCACTTGTTATTTCTTGTCTTTTTAATAATAGCCATTCTGACAGATGTGAGGTGATAACTCATTGTGGTTTTGATTTGTATTTCTGTAATAATTAGTGCTATTGAACATCTTTCCATGTGTCTGTCGACATCTGTATATCTTCTTTGGCGACATGTTTGCCCAGTTTTTGATTGGGTTGTTTGTTTTGTTGTTGAGTTGCATGAGTTCTTTATATACTTTGGATATTAATCTCTTATTGGATATATGATTTGCAAGTATCTTCTCCCAATTTGTAGGTTGTCTTTCCATTTGTTAATGGTTTCCTCTGCCATGAAGATGGTTTTTAGTTTGATGTAGTCCCATTTGTTTAGTTTTTATTTTGCTCGCCTTGCCTTAGGAGATTATTCAAAAGGATACTTCTAAGACCAATGTCAAAGACTGTACTGCCTATGTTTTCTCCTAGGACAAAGCCTGGACTTCTGACAGTAAATTTCACATGCATTTCACTATGTTATGTTGTCTTTAGATATAAAATATGTGGTCTGAACTTATATAATAAAAGAGACAAAAGACAATATGCTGATTCATGTGTGAACAATTAGAGATGTTAGAAATGGAATTATTAGCCTTCAATTTTAACGAGTTCCTGCTAGAACATTGGATACGACGTTTACATATTAGATGAATAGTGCTCTAGATCACTGCTTTCCAAAATTGTTTCATAGAACACTGCTTCTTTATGCTAATGGGTGATTTTTTAAAAAGGGTTCTATGCTCAAAATATTTTGGAAAATGTTGATTTTATTAAAAGGTAGCAGGTTTATTTACTGCAGTACTTCTCCTAGTGTTTGTTGTACTAATGTGCATTTTAACACTCCAAAACACGTGACAGAGTGTTCTGTGTTTCCCAATTCACTTGAAATTACCTTTTTAAAAGTCTCATGTGCCATGGAACACAGTTTGTGAAATTCTGACTAATTGGAATCTCAAGTCCCTTATAATTCTGAGTATTTCTGATTCCATGATTCTGTTGCTGGCCAGGAAGACCCAAGAGAAGGCTGTAATATATGTACATCCTTATTCTATGGTCTTGGCCTAATTAATCTGTAAGTGTTCTACTGTGTAATTTCTTCATTGAGCTCAAGGCAATATTTTCTTTAAATTTTTTTGGTGGGATTATTGATAGTTCAAGCATTAGCTGGAAGGTTGAACTAGACCACCGTTTCCCAAATCAACCTGCACCTCAGACTCAACTAAGGTATTTGTTATAAATACAAATTTCTGGGCTCAACTCCCAGGAATTCTGATTCTCTATTTTAAGTGAAGGCTCTAGAAATAATTTTTAACAAGTGCTCCAGGTGTTCTGAAGTATGTTTGGTACATATGTGAACATTTGGAAAGAGCCTAAGATATAGAGTCAAGAAAGCCTGCGGGGATTCTACAGAAGACTTCTCAAACTTGTCCATACCGCAGTTTTGAAAGTTCTACCCAAGACCTTGGACACTAGAGGAGCAGGGTTTATGAATGTTTCCTTAAGAAAAACTCTACAAGTGAATCTGGTGTTGCTGGGTCACAGATATTTACTTAGGGACAACTGGTTTAAATGACTTCAAATTCTTTCTAGCTATGATATCCCTTGATTTTATGAGAGTAATGTGACCTGAAAATGTCCTTACTACACAAAAAGAAGCATGGTCCAGGATGAGGCCAGTTATAATCTCAACTTAGTGCTATGTCGATGAGATCAGAACTCATTCTGGGGTATGAGCATTGCTCTAAGAGGAAGCAGAGACAAACCAGAATAAGGTTGGGGGTGGGGGGTGGATCAAAATGATGAGGGTATTCAAACATATGCTATATGAGGGATGTTTGAAGGAACTCAGAGTGTTCAGTTTGGAGACGAGAAGAATCGTGTACAGGCAGAAATATTATCTTTAAATATTCAAAAGGCTGTCCTGTGGGGGACTTATTAAGCTTGTTGTTTAGGATGCTGGAAAAAGGAAGAAATGTGTAACATACAGAGAGGAAGGCGCTACACGTGAACACCTATTAGGCCAGGGACTTTCTAGGCATTTTATGAATGTTATTTCATTTAATACTCATATCTGCAAAATAAATATTGCTGACCCATTTTACAGATGAAGAAATAGAACCAGAAAGGGTAAATTTTCCCATGGTCATATGGATAGTATGGTAGTGATTAAGGCTGTTTACACTTTTCGATTTCTTCTCCTTGCAGGCACAGGGTAGGATTGTGCTTCGTAAACATATTTGAAGCTAAGGATGGACATGGGAGCTCTAAACGGAATTTTTTTAAGTCTCTATTTGATCCACCACATTCCCTTTCCCCTGGAGTGGTAATAATAAAAACATATGCTGAGATGAAGCAGAGGTTCCCTGCCAATATGATTTGGATATATAACATAAGTGAGAAATAAACCTTTCTCACTGGCATGAAGACCCAAGAGAGGCCTGCTGTGGATATATATCCTTAATCTATATTGGCCTAAGCTGTAAGTGTTCTGTTGTATAAATTCCTATTTGTCACTGGAACTTTGGAGTTATTTGTTACTGTAGCATAATTCAGCCCATTCTGGCTGATACAACTATAAGTAGAAGAGTCACAGTTAAACCTACTCTATTTTGCTTCCAAAATCTGTGCTTTTTTCATCATAATACAAGTCCTCCCAGATAACCGGTATAAATTCTATAGCAATGAAAGAGAGTATCTCATTAGTTTATTCATGCAAATATCTGATAATCAATTGTGAGAGCTATTATTGATGGGACTGATAAGTCAGAGAGTTGAGTGGTCTCTTCCAACTCTGGTATTCTGATTTCCTGATTTTGTGACAGACTGTAGAACCCAAGTGCAAAACTGGTGTGTGTGCGTGTGTGTGTGCACGTGTATTCTTCCTTCTCATCTTTTCTAGGCCTAAGGCATATACACTTTATATGGACCATGCTCAGCCCCATCTCAACTGGTCTTTTTAAGAAAATACAGATTCTGCTTTTTTTCCTAACAGCCATGAAATTTTACACCAAGTCACAATGATCTGACTATTGGCTTTTTATTCCTAATGACTTCCCTCAGGAAAGAAAGCATTTGCATTTCAGCTCACTTTTTTCTGGAGCCTAGTACATTCTTACATTTATTTATAATTTTGGGGGGGTTGTACCTTCCTGCAGGTTCTCCAAGGTTAGTGCTATCCCAAGATATCATTTCTCCATTTTATGTCATAATAGGAATGGGGAATAATTTCTTGCTTGAGACCTCCTCATCATTATAATCACTTCCTTGTCATCTTTGAAGCAGATATTATCTTAGTTGTGACCTCATTGGAGCTAAGATGTGATGAAAATCAATAAATATATTTATCAGATTCTTATCCTCCCGTGCTTTAAATATCTCATTTCTTATCTTGGTTACTACTCATGTAGCTCATCCAACTGCAGAGACACTTCTGAAGAAAGTGAATGGGCTGTATTCACTTAGCTTTACAAAAACAGAAACCACAAAATTATATCACAAATTATTGGCAGCACCCTTGAAGATGGTTGTCAGTGTGTAGGGCATGGAATGCCTGCAGACAAAGACTTCTCTCTAGAACTTTGGGATCAAATCTGAAAACATCACTGTCCAAAACTGAACAAATATGTATTGGACATGATTCGACATACTCAAAATAACTTACCATAATGAATGTCATGTGAATCTGGTATTATTGAGAGAAGGCAACATCCTGTATCTCAACCATGAAGATCAGAGAGTCTCTTAATCAAATACAGAAACCAGATTGCCTTTCAATCTAATTAAGGTCGTCAGAGTCTGTGTGTGCTAAGAACGTAGTTATGCAGGCAGTCTAAGTATGTTCTGTGAACTTGATGGTAAGATGCTCTGAGAATAATGAATTACATGGTTAAGTTGCTAAATACCCTCCCCCTAAAGCATCAAAAGGTGCATTAGCATATCAAAGGTAGTGAAAAAACCTGTAGAAAAGACACCTCTTTAGCTTTGCTTAACCCAGAATTCCCCAAATGTACTTGCTGATGGAACCTTTTTTTTTTTTAATGCCTATTGAAACAGACCAAGGAACACATTTTGGCAATTACTGAGTGAAGGAACAAGTAAGCTCTAAACATATCAAGTGTTTTATAAGTGTAGAAAGAGTGACAGGCTTGGCATGGAAATTCTTTCTGTTTTCCGCTTCTGTTACCTTAAACAATTTACTCATCCTTTGCTCTGAGCCTCAGCTTCCTCTTCTATAAAATGGATATGAAAATATTAAGTAAAATAAGGTATGCTAACCTTAGAAAGGCAGTAGGGCTTAGTGGTTAAGGGCATAGATTTTAGAGCCACATCTCCTGGGTTTGAATCCTCATTCCACTGCTACATATGTGTGTGATGTTGGGCAAGTTATTACTTTTCCTCTGTTTTCTCATTTGTAAAACAGAATACTAGTACCTACCAAAGAGGTTTGTTGTGAGAGTTAAATTGCATTAAAGTACTGCAAGTGAACATTCCACTAAACAAAAGCTATTATTTTAGCTTTGCCAAATACCTGAGTTGGTGTAACTGCTCAATAAATGGTAGTTAAATTTTAATCAGAAGTAAACATGTTAACATAAGGGTTGGCATCTGTATGAAATTCAAGGGGGAAAACATAAGGGAAGAATCCAAAATAAAAATATTCCCATCTATCCAGTAACCTTGTAGATGATTGTTTTGATCAATGTCCGTAAAGATTCTCTTCCCCTTGCCAGATTAACCCCCTAGCACATTAGTCTTTCACAGTTGAAGTGCACAGTTAAAATCTTCCAGCTCTAATTTAGCTTCTGGCCAGCTCCACATTTACCAAACAATTCTTTATAAGAATTTCTGAGAAACTTTCTTATTGGGAAGAGACACGGGTTAGGATTACTCTCTTTTCAAGATTTCTACCTCACTGTTTGTTTCTAAGGTAAGTTTTAATATTATTTGTAGTTGCATATGTCCAAAAGAGATTTACTATGAAGAAACTCATAGTAAAAGTACGTACACAAAGGGTGGTTTAAATACCTATCAAGGAGAGCTCAAAAACCAAAGAGAGATGGGGGAGATAATTGTAGCAAGAAAAGGGGAAGATATAATTATTGTAATTGTGCACTAATTTTAGCTCTGAAGTCATTAAGATCTGAATTTCACTTACTTTTCAAACTTAGTCACTCCATTCTAGGTTTTAATCACCAATCTTACACCTTTATACATGTTAGAATTATACTGGCCATTCATTCAAATCTTCTTTAATGGTTCTCATCCTTAGTTCTCTAAAGCCCAGTGTTCAAATCTTTAAATCCTCAATCCCTGCTGGCAATTTTTTAAAGGAACTATTACGCATTTTATGACTGATACACACACACACATTTCCCCCTTCTGAATATGTCATTGGAGCTGATCTCCTCTTTCCTGCATTGTAGGCCCTCAGCTCCTTTGTCGAAGATTAGCTGTCCATAGATGTGTGGTTTTATTTCTGGGCTTTCAATTCTGTTCCATTGATCTGTGCACCTGTTTTTGTACCAGTACCATGCTGTTTTGATTACTGTAGCTTTGTAGCATGCTTTGAAGTCAGGGATTGTGATGCCTCCAGCTTTGTTCTTCTTTCTCAGGTCTGCTTTACCAATTTGGGGTCTTTTGTTGCCCCATATGAATTTTAGGATTCTTTGTTCAATTTCTGTAAAGAATGTCATTGGGATTCTGATTGGGAGAGCGTTGAATCTGTAGATTGCTTTAGGTAGAATGGACATTTTAACTATGTTTATTCTTCCAATCCATGTGCATGGAATGTCTTTCCATCTCTTTATGTTGTCATCGATTTCTTTCAAGAAAGTCTTGTAGTTTTCGTTGTATAGATCTTTCACTTCCTTGGTTAAATTTACCCCAAGGTATTTTATTCTTTTTGTTGTGATCATGAACGGGATTGAGTTCTTGAGATCTTTTTCTGTTAGTTCATTGTTAGCATATAGAAATGGTACTGATTTATGTATGTTGATTTTATACTCTGCAACTTTGCTGTAGCTGTTGATTGTTTCTAATAGTTTTCCTATGGATTCTTTGGGGTTTTCTATATATAAGATCATGTCGTCTGCAAACAGCAAGTGTTTTACTTCTTCGTTGCCTATTTGGATTCCTTTCATTTCTTTTTCCTGCCAAACTGCTCTGGCCAACACCTCCAGTACTATGTTGAATAAGAGTGGTGAAAGTGGGCACCCTTGTCTTGTTCCTGTTCTGAGAGGGATGGGTTTCAGTTTTTGTTCGTTGAGTATGATGTTGGCTGTGGGTTTGTCATATATGGCCTTTATTACGTTGAGGTACTTTCCTTCTATACCTATTTTATTGAGGTTTTTTTGGTCATAAATGGATATTGGATCTTGTCGAATGCTTTCTCTGCATCTATTGAGTCATGTGGTTTTTGTTTCTCATTTTGTTAATGTATGATCTCCTCTTTCCTGGATCAATGTGCCTGATTGCTGTTACTCTTGGATCTTCACAACTCTCTTCAACCCACTATAACATCATATTGGCCCCTAGTATCCCGTTGAAGCAATGGAAATGTCTCTGGCAAGGAAAGCAACAGTCTCCACTTTTCCAAGCTCAATGGACTAACTTTATCCTACTTGACTTCCAAGCAGCATTTGATATAGTTGACCACTCTGTCCTTTCCTGTCTTGGCTTCCGCATAAATGCTTTCTTGGTTTTCCTTTCTACCTCGTTAACAGTTTCTCAGTCTCCTATGGCAATTCCTTCTTCTCTCCCAGACCTCTAAATCTTGGGATTTCTCAGCATTCTGTTGCAGGATGATGGTTCCCCATCTATCTAAGAGTGAAACCCAAAATACTAATTCTGGCCTGCAAGATCCTACATGATTTGCAACCCCTACTCTTTTTTGACCAGGTAGCCCCATTTTTATCCTCTCCTTTACATCAATACTCTTTTAAATACTAATTACCACTTATTGTCTCCACTTTGTCTTTCCCATTTTCTCTTGAATTCACTATAATAATGCTCATATCCAAACCACGCTACTCCACTCCACTGAACAGCTGTTGTCAAGGTCACAAGTGACTTGTTAGTTGCCAAATATAAAGATCAATGTTCAGTTGTCCCCTTACCTGACCTATTCACAACATTTGAAATGTTAATTGCTCTCTCCTTTGTAAAATACTGATTCACCTGCTTTTAGGATACTACTATTTCTCATTTCTTCTCCTACCTTACTGACTTCTCTTGCTCTTTACTTAGATCTTCCCTATCCTGCTAACAATTAAACGTTGGAATGTACCAAGGATTAGCCTTGGATCTAATGTTTTCTCTATTTGTACTCATTTCTTAGGTGATCCTATCCAGTCCCATGGCTATAATTATTATCTATGCTGATGACTCCCAGATTTTTATCTCCTGCCAAGAATTATTACCTGAAGTACAGATTTGTATACTTAACTGCCAACTATACATCTTCACTAATAGGCATTTCAAACTTAACAAGACAGATACCAAACTACTGATACCTCAGGCTGAAGCTTGGTCCTCCTACAGTCTTTACCATCTCAGTAAATTTCAATGTGAACATTGCTGTTGTCCAGTTGTTTTAACCAAATGCTTTGGAATCAGCTTTGCCTCCTTTTTTTTATCCCACATCCCATAACCAATTCTCCAGTAAATCTTGCCAGTTTTACCTTCAAAAAATAAACAAAAATCGAATCAAAACTAAACAAAAACAGAACCTGGCCTCTTCTCACCATACCCTCTCCATTGCTTTCACTTTGATACAGGCCTTCATGATCTCTTGCTCAGATGATTTCAAGAATCTCCTAATCAGTCTGCTGGCTTCTACTCTTGCCTCTCTACAGTTATTCTCTACACAGCAGAGTGATCCTCTTACAATGTATCAGACCAGGTCACTTCTTTACTAAAAACCATCCAATAGAGCTCATATCATTCATAGAAAAAGCCAAAGTTCTTACACTAACTTTTAAAGCTCTTCATGATCCAGTTTCTCTGACCTCATCTTCTACTCTTCTCCCTCTCACTCATCCTCCCCAAGTCACACTTGCCTCTGTGCTATTCTTTGAACATGAATGTGTTAGTCATGCTCTTCCCTTAGGATTTTCTCACTTGCTCTTCTCTCTGCTTGAAGTATTCTTCCCCCAGATAGCCACATTTCCCACTCCATTTTGTTCAGTTCTCTGTTCAGATGGCACCTTCTAAGAGAGACTACCCCAGACCATTTTAGATTAAAAGCATCCAATCACTCTCTAATCTCATTATGCTGATTTATTTTTCTTCATAGTATTTATTGCCAACTGAAGAACTATATTTTTATTTGTTTATTGTCTGTCATATCTAACTAGAATATAAGTTCATGAATGCAAGTCCTCCACTGTTTTGCTCACTGATAAATCCCCAGTACCTAGAATTCTACCTGGCATATCGTATGTGTTCAATAACAATAAGATCTATGCATGAAATAGGATTTCGTTTTACTCTACAGTAGAGTACACAGATTCCAATACCTTCAGTTGTACTTCAAATACAATAATTCATTTCACTTATTCATTCATTCCAATATTTGTTGAGCCAGGCAGTGGGGCTACAATGATGAAAAATAAAGTGATTCTTGTTCTCGTGGAGTTTAATCAGTTTCCTACTTTCTTTTTCTCAATTTCCTACCCTTGCCACCACACCCATAGAAATGTGTTCCTTTTGTGTTCCATATCTTAATAAAATGCTATTACTCGCTACATAGTCAGCCAAGCTGAAACGTTAGGGGTAATTTTGACTCTTGTTTTTTTCTACACCCTCAAACAGAATCACTTACCATGTCCAGTCAATTGTGCCTAGTAGCGTCTCTAAGATCTATCATTTCTGTTCCACTTCTACTGTCAAATAAATTTCATTTTCCCCAGCCTCACCACTACCACCTTTATAGGCCCTTACATCTTTAACTTACAAAACAATTCAATGAATTTCCCTGCCTTCTCTCCTGCTCCTTTCCCCTCCAATATATTTTCTACACTATAGCCAGAGTGATCTTTCACAATTGCAACTATGACTATATCACTCCTCTGCTTAGAACTCTTTGATGGCTCTCCATTTCCCACAGGACAAAATTCAAGTACCTTGACATGGTCTTTAACACCTTAATTGATCAAGTCCCTACTGACCTCTCCAGCTTTATGTTCTGTTACTCTTGAAGCCCAGCTCACATGTAACCTTATTAAGAGCTTTCTCAGACCTCCTTGTGCTCCTGTAAATACTCCACTAGACCACCATCATAAACCAGATCACACTGCGTTAGGGAGAGTGACATGTCTGGGAGATTGGCTGTCTTTTCAATGGAGTGTTAGCTGTAGATACTCACCATGTGATTTCAAATATCTCCCCTGCTGGAACTTCTCTATTCCTTCCCTAAACTCCCACTGTGTTTCATCTGTCTGTTTCCTTGGACACCTTTTATTACAGTTAGTTCTGCACTGCTATCACCACTACTAGGCTGAGAGCTCCTGGAGGGCAGGACTGTGTGCCTCTTGCTTTAGTCAGCTCTCTAACATATGCACCACTAGGCCTGTTGGCTTGCACTCAATTGCAAAGCACTCAATCAGTGCTTGTTGAGTGAATGAATTTTACTTATGGACATTTATACCTATATTGCATTTCTATCACATCTTTTCCCTTTAATGATATAGTTCCACCGTTTAAAAGATGTAGTTATAATATTTGAGCCTATTGGCTTTTCTGCTAAGGAAATGCTTGGTACTCTTGCTTTTCTAAATTTGATAACAAAATCATCAAAAAATTCAGTAAATTTCTCACAGAAAGCCAAAGTCTTTTATTACCTGAAGGAGTTGATTTCCTATGTTTAAAACAAGTCAATATATGTTTGCTCTCTAATTCACGATTTTTCTGCTGCTCTTTAATAAACTCATCTTTTATGGCTGATTTTACTATTGGTTGAACTAGCTCAGCAGTTGACCTTAGTCAGTTAAGGGAGACAAAAATAATACTATTATCAAGCATTCATGTCAAAAATAAAAGAAAAATTTACTTTCAGTTGGCATTTTGAAATTTGAGGATATTTATTTGTTTTACAATGGAATTGTTTTGATAAAATCAGTAGCCAAAATAATTTGATTCTTTTAATTGTCTAATTTGAAGAAATATCTTAAGGCATACAGAACCAAACAAATACAGCTTCTCTTGGTGATACTGCTAGTTCAATGATGTGCATCAATTCTGAATATCTGCCCCACAATTCTTAGATGCAAGTTATGATTCTATTTTGCTCCTTATATTTGTCTCTGTAACTCAACAGGTGACTTGGGTAAGTCCCATGAGTCATAGAAGCTGAGAGTGAGCTGGATCTGAAATCCTAGACATAGATGATTGTTATAAAATGTGCACTTTGACCTCTTAAATTATGCCAAGTGACAAGACTCTTTTTGACACATTAAAATGGTCTGGTCTCTTCAATATTTAATTTATTACTAATGAGGGACTGCAATTGCTGTAAATTAAGTAGACTACATTTATCATAAGGTCTGGCACATTTCTACTTCCATTTTAAAAAGAATATCTGAAAGAAAAAAATGTACAAAATTAGATGCATTAAAATGCATTGTCTAATCAAGAACCATGATTATTACCAGCTGTTAAAGGATATCTTAAAATATTTAATGAGCTAAATTAAGCTGTAAAGACGTGTCACACCTTTTTATAGAAATTTACCTGGGTTTGGCCCTTTGATCTCACTCTAGTGCAGCATGAACCAAGAAAACAGGGACGGGAATAGAACATAACGGAAGAAAGACTACCAATCCAGGAAGCGAGACATGGCTTAACCACTTACGTGCCGCCCAATTTTGGGAAAGTCACTCTCTCACTCTAAATTCCCATTTTCCCACCTGTGCAATGAGATGATTGGGCTAGATCAGGGGTTTCTGATTGCCTCAGAGTCCATGCCTATTCCATGTCCATAAAACTCAATTTGGCTCAAGTCAGTTCAATCCAACAATCTTGAGGGACAGCTACAGCAGCATATTATAATATAATATTGTAAAGTATAGTATAATATAAACATAGCACAAGGATTTAGAATCAGATAGACAAGAATTTGACTCTGGGCTCTCAACTTAATATCTATATGATCCTAAGTAAACCAATTTACCTTTCTCTCTCTCTTTTTTTTAAGGAATATTAGCCCTGAGCTAACATCTGCTGCCAATCCCCCTCTTTTTGCTGAGGAAGATTGGCCCGGAGCTAACATCCGTGCCCATCTTCCTCTATTTTATATGTGGCACGCCTACCACACCATGGCTTGCCAAACGGTGCCATGTCTGCACCCGGGATCCAAACCAGCAAACTCCGGGCTGCCGAAGCGAAAAGTGCACACTCAACTGCTGTGCCACCGGCCCAGCCCCCAATTTACCTTTCTGAGTTTTAGTTTTCTATTTGTAAAATCATGATGATGATACTGCATATCTTTCATGATTGTTATCAAAATCAAATGAGGTAATGGGCATCCTGAATTATGCCATTTGCTGCCTTATCAAATGTTTGAGAATACAAAGATAAATCTGACCCTGCTTACCCTTAAAGTGATTATAGGCTGAGAAAAACAGCAAGTAAACCATGAACTTAGATGCAATGCAGTCTGTGAGGAATACCACAAGGGAATTACAAATCAAGTAATTTGGGAATCACAAAGATCAAGAGAGCAATTTCAATTTGGAGAATGTGAGAAAGACACATGTATAATTTCAATTATCATTTACTGAGTACATACTTTGTGCTGAGTGTAGGAGTAAAGAGATAGATAAGATCAAATACTTCCATTTTAGATGTTCATAAAACCAGTGAAGTAATACTTAAAGGTTTTTGCTTCATAGACCCTCCTTAAAAAGCTGATGAAAGTAAGGACTTCATCCTCAGAAATATGGGCACTTAATTTTGCATTAAATTTCAGAGGGTTCAAGAACACTGGGGAAGTTCATTCTTACAACTCTTGGGTCCATGGGCTCCAGATTAAAAACTCCTGATTTAGGGGCTGGCACTGTGGCCGAGTGGTTAAGTTCTTGCGCTCCACTGCAGGCGGACCAGTGTTTCGTTGGTTCGAATCCTGGGCAAGGACATGGCACTGCTCCTCAAGCCACGCTGAGGCAGCATCCCACATACCGCAACTAGAAGGACCCACAACGAAGAATATACAACTATGTACCGGAGGGCTTTGGGGAGAAAAAGGGAAAAAAATAAAATCATTAAAAAAAAAAACCAACTCCTGATTTAGCTGGAGGCTCTATAAAAGAGGTGGCATTTGAGGTGAGTTCTAAGAGTGTCTAGAATTTCAAATGGTGTGGAAAAACAGTCTTCTTGGTCTTTGAGCCCACCCTTTTCAATCCCATGGCTCATGATAACTACTTGCTTCCAAGTGCTTGTTGGCTCAGGGAAAAGTGCCTAGTTTCTGCTTTGTCGCTTCTCTTGACATTCGTTACCTGTGTTGTACCCGACTCCTGGATGCTTGCATGACTTCTGAACCCAAGGCGCTCTTCAAAGGCCTTAGCCTTCTGTGCTAGCCTTGTTGGCCACCCTTCATCTAGGCACCCATGTTCCCATACCTGGTCGCTACTTTTCATTGCTGCCAACGTATTTGTTCTCCCACCCTGCTTCCTATACTATCTCTCTGATTCACGACCAACAAAAGGCCCAATGGAATGAGTGAACATATAGTGAAGAGGTATTTTGTGAGCAGAAGGTCCTTCTCAGACGCAACACCTACTCTAAAAAAGCCAGCCTGGCCTATCAGTTCAGCTTTTTCACTGCCCCAGTTGTTGTACTTTGATTTAATCTCTTATATCTATATATGACTTTATACTTCACAGAGTAGATGAACTGTAGTAACACATGGCTCCCAAATCCCTGTGGGTTAACTCAACAAAGTTTGTTTCTTGCATATCTTTCAGTCCAATGCTGGTAGATAGAAGAAGGCTCAGCTCTAAGCAGTCCTTCGAGTCCAAGGCTGACCATGTGCCACACATGGCTCTCAAGATTGCTCTGAGAATTGGCATCTACATGGTGAAGAGGAAAGTCAGTGCTGGTGGTGGTGGGGAGTCTGGAGAATAGTAACATATATCACCTTCCACTGGTCAGAACACTGCTACATAGCCCCACTAACTGCAGCCGGGAGGCTAGAAAAAGCAGTCTAATTGTGTGCTCATAAGGAAAGTGCAAAGAATTTAGTGAACACTTAATGTCATCTCTGCCATGCATGGCCATTATCTCATTTGATCCTCCTAAGAACTCTGGGAGGCACATAACAAGGATTAATAACCTCTGTTTATAGATGAGGGAACAGGATCCAAGAGATGAAGTGATTTGCTCAAAGCCACACAGCTGGTAAATGTTAGAATCTACAGTCAAACCCAGGCCATCTGCTCCAGTACTCAAATTCCTTCTTTTATACAACATGGCCCGTAGGTTATGTTAAAATATAGTCCCTGACTGTCAGGGAAAGAATCCTTAGGGCAAATTATATCAAAGTGAAATCTGAGGACGCCTTGCATCAGAAATATTTGAAGAAGTTCATTAAAATGCAGATTCCCTGGTTCCAACCTACACCTACTCACTGATTCAGTATCTGGACAGTGAGCTGAAAAATTTCCAGATGATTCTTCTATGCCGGGTATAGTTTGAGAACTCTCTGCCTTAGGACTTCACTTGATTTTCACATATATGCTTAAAAGAAAAGAAATTAAAGATCCTTATAGGGAGCTGCCTTTTCACCAGTTTATAATCTGGTCTCTGCTGGAAGATCTCCAAAGCTGACATTGGTGATAAAGGATTCAGATGTATTTTAATGTCTAAAGACAAATGGATTTCTTTCTAAAAATACGCAAGCAAGGGTAGGAGTGGGCAAGGGTCTATAGCAAAATTATCATTCAGGTGCAGAAATGCTTAATAAAACCCTGGCTCTCGCTATTGGCAAAATGACTAAAGACCTGAAGCAAATTTTATGGTAATTTAAGTAAAAATAATCTTACTTTCTCTTGAATTTAGAGCTTTATGGGCAATTCTGAGATAATGCCTTAAATTGAAGATAATTTTAGAATCAATTTAGGGGATAGGTTCTTTCTGCTGTCATGTTGCCCAAATATTGAATATAGACTTCATCGCACATCTGGCATAAATACTGCATGGTCTATGACATCAAGGGTATAAATATTTCATAATTAAGAAACATATATAGCAATCATTCATCCAGTTTAATAAGCTTCTGAATTCATACCTTTGCATTCCACTCCAAAAATGTGAGAATGCTGATAAGCCTCTTAATTATATTTTATAATATTTCATTTTAATGTAAAAATTATTCTTAATATTTCACTTTCATGTAGAAATCACTATTAATTTAAGCATGCTAAGTGAGCTACCTAAAAGCCTTATAAAGTATTATTTAGATAGTCAAAAGGTTTGCTTTTCTGCCTTCAAGGTGGTTTTAGCTACTAATTGTATGAATTCAAACTTTAGGCTTAAAATATCCTTCTAGTAACTTTAATTTAGTCTGAATTATTTATACTCTTTAGAAGAATCACGCAGAGAGAAATGCTGAATCATGAAATGATAAATATTACTGATGGCAGCGGCAATCATTGCCAAGTTCCCAAGAATGGTCCCATCTTCTGCCTTGGTAGATATAGGTGGGTTCATAGTACAATTATGGCCACACTAGGGGTGAGGAGGGCCCACTCTTCACCCTTTCTGAAGGAAATAGGTGGTTGGGCATCCTGATCTTCAGAGGTCTGAGGCCAGAGTTTATTTTATTTGCAGCTTGAAAGCTTAATCCCCTGTTTCCTGCCTTCCCCTGCCTCTCGCAAATGAAACCTTAGTGTTTCTACCTGGGCTCTAACAAGCTGATGGTTATGAAAGATGCTTGGGGATGACCTTCAATCTTTCAGAGCCAGTATTTGAGGCAAGAAGTTCTGCACGTCCAGCTCCACTCTTGCAAAGTTACACCTGGATAAAAATAGCGATATTTCAGTAAACTTTATATCTGAGTTCTATTCAGCTCTACTTCATTTTAATCTTACGTGAAGTTGGAGGGGGCACTATTTGGGAACTCTACTGTAGTATAATGTAACGGTCAAGAGCAACTGTTTTAAAATTAGATAGGCTTGGGTTCAAATCATGACTCTGTCACTTACTAGCTGAGTAACCTTGAGCAATTATCTTAATCTCTCTGAGCCTCAGTTTCTCCATGCAAATGTAGAGAATGATAGAATCATAATATCTATCTCATGAGGCTATTGTTGAGATTAAAGGAATCCATCTATCATCTGTCTATCTATCCATCCATCCATACATCACACATATATACTTAACATAGTACTTGGTACACCATAAACACACAAAAATGGCCTTCGATTTCAGGGAAATAGGTAAGATTATACAGACCAAGTGTGTACAGTGAGATGTGAGAGGGTCCAGGGCAGTAACTTGAGGAACACCAAGCCTGAATCTGAATCTCGGCTCCATCACTCACTTGCTCTGTGACCTCTGGCACAAAGCCCTGTTGGATATCAAATGTGAAGTGTTTATTAGCTTTAACATGGAGGATGACATTGATGGCTTTTGTGGGAACTTTTTCAGTGAAGGGGCAGGTATAGGAGGGAGAAAAGAGTGAACAGGCAGTGAGCAAGTACAAACAATAAGTATAACAACAACTACTACTAATATTACTACTACCACCACCACCACCATGGATGAGGTCTTACTTTGAGCCAGGCTCCACTAAGCACTCCTCAGGAATGATCTCATTCACACGATTACTATCTCCATCTTACAGATGAGAAAACTAAGGCTCAGGAGCTTTAATTAATATGGGCAAGGTTACAGTTAGCAGGTGGCAGCGTAACTGGGACACGGACACAATTTCTTTTCACACCCCCATGCTAGCATAGTGAAATGTTAGAAAGCTCTACAGCATTTATTTAACAGCTTCTACAGATGAGGAGATGCTGTGTGCTTAGTTTTCTTAGCACTAGGGCTCTGAAGAAAAAACACCTAATAAAGCAACCTTATAACTCGAATAGCTGTATTTCAAGGCTGGGGCTTTGAACCCAGGGCACTACACATTTGCTGGGGTGACTAAGACTTTCCTGATTTCCACTAATGATGCTACTATAAGGCAGAGCTACTGCTTCAGCTGTGGTGCCCCAAAATGACATTCTTGGAGCAATGTCACACATTTAGCTGAAATCACAGAGAACACTCCACAAAAAAGAACCTCACAGTGAAGATTTTGAAATATGTGGCATGGGGTCAGAAAAGAGCTGTGTTTTACCCATGTACTTCAGGATGTTCTCTTATATCCTGAGTGTAGATGGATCTTTCTATTTGAAATTACTCATGCAGCTCCTCTTGGCTTGGCTTCACAGTCACCTTCTCTACTGGGTATCCAGTCACAGCCCTGCCGGTCACAGAGGCCCATGAGGCTGCAATTACAATGACCAGCAGAAGGTCCTTGGGATGCTGCAGTCCTGTTTGCACAGCAGAAGGAGAGGGCAAGAAGAGCTGTCATGGACTAGGTACAGCGTCTGTTCCACTTCAGAAACACATTGTTATGCCACACCCTGGACCACCCTAGACCTCATCATTGCCCACACTGCCAACTTGAAATGATGCACTCAAACTCTTCTCTCTGGCTTGGTCTGGAAATAGAGAGAAGCAGAGAAGGAAACCAGGCTGACCACAGCTATGCCACTTCTTAGTTGTATGACCTTGCACACATGCTTTCTCCACTTGGTACCTCAGTTTCCTCATATAGAAAATGTGGAGAATGATAGTATATACGTGTTAGGGTTATTTTGAGTTGATTGCTTAGAAAGGTGGCCGGCATATAGTAAGTGCGAGCTCTGGCTACTATTATTCTCTCTCTCTTCTTCAACACCTGCTTTTTAAAACCATTTGATATCTCCCAACTTTAGACCCTTGCATTTTCTCCCAAACCATCGGTTTTCTTCAGTTTTCCACATCCCCCCTTCTATTTTAATCTAAGTGCTAGATCTATCTCCTCAATTAGTTACCAGCTAAATCCTTCACCTCCTTTGATTCTTCACTGTCCTTTGTATGATCTAGAAAAGCCATCACCCTGCATCAATCCAACCATCTTTAAATTTCTGGCCTCCTGCTGTAACCTGCCCCCTCCCCAGTCACAACTGAAGAGGTACTCTTCCTTCAGTCTGGGGCAAATTCCATTTCTTCCCCTTCTTCGAGTAAATGATCCCAACTCATCTATCTTTAACTCTGTCTACAGTCTTCTTTGTTACTTCTCATCAGCATTTTAAACATGCTCAGTTTCTCCCTCTTTAGGACAAAAGGCAAAACAAACAAAATACACCTTCCCACCACCCTGTGTCTCCATCTAGCTACCAACACAAAATAGCAATGCTTCTAGATTCCAGATTTGTAGAATCTAGAAAAAGCTGTTTACACAGTGTTCCCTTGACATAGTCATTAGCATTACCTCCTCAGTTAACTTGATCTGCATTGTACCTCTCTCTTTCCACTGGCATTGTCCTAGAGCAACATCCTCTATGCCTTATGGTGGCAGCAATAGAGGATAAAAATATTTAGGGAAGTTTTCTCTCCCCCACAGGATATAGTATAATACCTGACACAAAAAAGGAGCTCGGTAAATGCTTCTGGGAAGAAGGAAAGAAGATGTACAAAGAATCAGGCTTACTATGACCAAAGAGTGACTTGCAATATTTCTGTCTTGAGCCCAACGTGGTACAAATCCATATGCAATTCAGTAAGAAAAACCTCTCCTCAGAAAAAGTGGAGAGACTTGAGCTGACTTTGATTAGGTAGCAACAAATGGTGTCAGCTGGCTTTTTAATTTTATTTTTATTAAATATTCACGAGTAAATTGCTAATAGAAACAAAAGCATAGAGTGGCATATTATCAAGTTTAATGCATTAAGAGACCAGCCCAGGAGAGTCTGTGAAGCACAGCTGGAGAAAACCACCTTGAGAGCTCTGAAGTGAACATAGAGGGCATTCTCTTCCCCCAGTTGCTCCTCACTATCTTCTCTGTATCTTAGCTCCA
Organism: Equus quagga; assembly: GCF_021613505.1. Lineage (NCBI taxonomy): Eukaryota > Metazoa > Chordata > Mammalia > Perissodactyla > Equidae > Equus > Equus quagga. The sequence goes on from NC_060276.1 coordinate 9,532,883, forward strand.
TTCCAGATTTGTTGACATCCTTTTCACTCTCTGATATTCATGATAGCTTTGGACTTTTTAGCTGAGGAGGAAGGAGACATTTTCCTTGAGGGCTGGGACGGAAGGAGGGCAGAGATGTGAAGGATCAGTGGTTAGTTTCCCATCAATGGAGTGGATGCCTTGGCCCAGATCCCCTGTTCAGGCACCATCATAAGCTACTGGGAATTTGCCTGCTGGAAGCTCACAGTTGCTTCTTCTCACTGAGAATCACCCTAGACCTCAGAGAACTGCTTTGCCCTGGGTTACACCCCCCTCCCGGGGGCTGGATAACTGGCTAATCCACGGATAAAAAGACTGGGCAGCCTTGCTTGAATTTGAGACAACTCCAAAGGGCCACCCCAGCTCTGGAGGTCTCATAGAATCAGCTGAGTCCTCATTTGCAAACACACTGCAGGTTGACATCTCCTACTGCTCAACCAGGCCTCCCTCATCTCACAGGCCTGTCTCCTGTCAAAGACATAATACATATGGCAATTAAGGAGATGCTTTCATTTGGGCTATTGCAATAGGTAGAATATTCATTAATGAGGATCTTCTCAAAGAAAAGGAAGGGGGCTGGAGTTTTATAAAGGTAGGAGACAAGGGAATCATTTACTTCATCCAGGAGTATTACAGAGGCCAAGTAGAAATATAGACATGGTATTATCTGGGTATATGCAAATATGCCATGATGGGGTAGCCCTTTGTGGTTAGCCATTTCCAGAAGAAAAACAGAATGGTGGTGGTGGTGGTTGGGTTCCTAACTGCCACTGCCTACTGGGAACCCATGGCTCAGGTAAAGTTCAGTACTGTCACTCTCAAGAGATTTCCCCAATGAACCTCCGGTAAGCAGCTCTCCATCTCTGAATCTGTTTCCAGAGAAGCACTCGAACATAGTCTGCCATCTGGCCCTTTGGATTGGTTTTGAGCTCCTCTGTTTAGAAGCCTGGGCACCAGAAACCTATAGAATTGCATTTTTATGTGATAATCGATGAGATTCTGGGCAAGCGAGGGCTGAGTTTCCAGCCCAAAGCCTTGAAAACTCTTCATGTGCAATGAGACTGATAGCAAACTGAACTGCTTTAGGGCCAAATCGAGACCTTGAACTGGAGTTCTTGGAGGCTTTTCTCGCAGTGATGCCTTAGAATCTCAAAGGTAGGATCTTGGGAAAGCATTTAGATATAGCAGCCTTGGTGTGGACCTTAGGCCTTACAAGATGGGCAGTGATGATGGTGAAACCTCTTTCCACTGGCTTGGAGGGCAACAACCTGGGGAAGATAAAGCAAGCAAGAATAGCGTGGACCCTGTGTGATGCCTGCAACTGAAAGCCTTGTGAGGGGCTCTTGGAAAGTATCCCGAGTTATATAGATTGGACATTTTGGAAATAGAGGTCTGATTTCCAGCAATCAGGTTGGTGGAGGCCTGAGCTTTATGCTTTGGTCATGAAAAGTAAATGTGACCTTTCAGACAGACGAGGTCTGCGATATCTGGGTTACATTAAATTATCTTTAAGCCAGTGTCACTAAAATAAGAATGTTGTTTCTTGGCAAGTTGAGTCACTCTTAAGTAAGATCACAGGTCAGAAATTTCTTTGTAAACTATACAGTATTTTAACAATGTAAAATTTAAAAACAGATATTATTGTCCCTATAAAGGCTACAGGGAGGTCACCTTTGTGGTTAGGCACTTTGCTTTTGGAGTCTGGACTAGATTTTAATAAATGGGGGAGGCATAGAGAAGAGAGTGATTTGCAGGGACTTTAGCCTTCCACAAGTGATGGTTCGACAGGCCACAATCCACCCCAGATGAACACATACCTAAGCATTAATAAAGACAAATTGCATGGGATACAGATGAAGCTTCACGACAAGTACCCTAATCTTGGGTAACTCCCACAAACCATGCAAAAAGTGAAAAAAACACAACCAACCAAACAAACAAAAAACCTCTGGGCAAAAACAATAGTCTTCTAGGCAAATTTAACTTTGAAAGGTCAGTCCTTTAGCCAATTCCCGATCCCACCTTGCTCATGTTTGTGTTCTCTCTCTCACACACACACGAACACACACACTCACACTGGAGATTTCAGTGCTAAACCCTTCTATATAGAAATGTCATCTCCTGGGCCGGCCCAGTGGTGCAGCGGTTAAGTTCACAAGTTCCGCTTCTCGGCGTCCATGGGTTCGCTGCTTTGGATCCTGGGGGCAGACATGGCACCGCTTGGCAAAATCCATGCTGTGGTAGTCGTACCCCATATAAAGTAGAGGAAGATGGGCATGGATGTTAGCCCAGGGCCAGTCTACTTCAGCAAAAAGAGGAGGATTGGCAGCAGATGTTAGCTCAGGGCTAATCTTCCTCAAAAAAAAAGAAAGAAAAAGAAAAGAAACGTCATCTCCTCAACTAATGACATATAATTTTTCTAAGCCTCAGTTTCCTCATCTCTAGGATGGAAGAAATAATAAGTGTTCAATGATAGCTTGCACATGGTTCATTGTGAGCATGCATCTCCATAGAAAAAGTAGTATTGGAGTGAAATTTTTATGTGTTGTAAAATATCTGGTAATTTATATCACCTATAATTATACATTTATTGCATTTTTCCATCTGCTTACAGGCAGAATAAAGAGAGGGCAATGTTTCTCTGTGTCTGTCTCTCCCCAGCTCTCTCCATCAGAATCCAAGATCACTTGATTGCAAGGAACAAGAAACAGAAACCCTTCAAAAGACATCAAGCGAAAAAGGGATTAATTAATAAGGGGAATCTCTTGGAACTCAATTTAGGATGTACATAATTTATCCGTGTTAATTAATTTAATCGCCTAACACAATTAAGTAAATATTATTTCCAATTTACAGATAGGAAACTGAGACCTAGAGAGGTAACATGACTTATCCTTTAAAAGTAATTATTTTCCTATTGTTGGACATTTGGCTTGTTTCCATATGTTTGCTATCATTAAAAAAAACCTTAGTAAATATTTCTGTGCAATTTTTCTTTTGAAACCATTCTGTGGGAATACATTTTCTTTTTTCTTAAACAGTGATCAGTTCAACCCTCTTGTTTTCTTTTTTTTAAAGCTTGGCACCTGAGCGAACATCTGTTGCCAATCTTCTTTTTCTTTTCCTTCTTCTCCCCAAAGCCCCCCAGTACATAGTTGTATATATTCTTGTTGTAGGTCCTTCTGGCCCTATTATGTGGGATGCTTTCTCAGCATGGCTTGATGAGTGGTGCTATGTCTGCGCCCAGGATCCAAACTGGCAAAACCCTGGGCCCCCGAAGCAGAGCAAATGAGCTTAGCCACTTGGCCATGGGGCCAGCCCCAGAATAAATTATGAGAATTCATATTATTTAGACAAAAGGTCTAAGCCTTTCAGTGACTCAGTATGTGTTGCTCTGGTTTTTATTTCAAGAGGTATTTACACTAAGAACTATACAATTATTTTCCAAAGGTAAAGATGCCTTTGGCTGCACTTACTAATTATTTGACCCTGGAATATGTGTTGGATGATGACCATCAGAAACAAATCAACTATTGGCTCCTTGTCTTGTGGATCTATTTACTCTTTCTCATAATATTGAGCACTTACAGGGTATGGGCCTTGTCCTGGAGTGCCCATAGCCATCAGCCTCTCAGTCAGGCAGCTCTGATCTCTAGAGTCAGGATCTGCACCTTCAGTGTGATGGATCCTCTTCTGAAGTCATTCCACAGACAATCTTAGGAAGGGAACTGGACTGAAAAAATTACAATTTTACACTTGCTTTCTCAGCTGGATTTGATTAATTACAAGATAGAACAATTGTAAGGGTAATTAGGTACTTTTATCTTTTTGAAATAAAAGTTCCATAGGAAGGAGAGTGCAGTAAGAAGAAAGAAATGATGGCGGTGATGACAATGACAAAGTTGGTGAATGCTGGACTGGAAGAGAGGAGTGATTACATTTCTTTCCTTTCTCTAGCTTAGCTTCATCCTGTGATCAGAATACAAATGTCTGCTAGAATTAATCAGCACTACTGAGAAGCATTCATTAAGTATATACTGATTTTTCATTCATTCAACAAATATTTGTTCCCACATTGTGCCTATATAAGTCTTATATGTATGCATATATTATATGTATATATACACACAAATGTATATGTACAGAGATATATGTATCTATATGTAAATGTATATGTGTGTGTATATCTATGAATCTATCTATCGATCTATCTATCTATCTATATATAGGGAGAGAGAGAGAGCACTCTAACACACAGAGCATGCCGGGAATGAATGAGAAAATAATATTTAAGTGCTTATTCATACCAGTAACGTTTGTTATAAGGAAATTAAGGCATAGAGAAGTTAGATGACACGCCCAATGTCAGACTCCTAAAAAGTAGTAGATCTGGGATTTTAAACAAAACTTATCTGACTCCACATGTTCCTCCTAAAGTACATTACCTCCTAGTGTCATAAGAAAAAGATAAAATTAAAGAGTTATGAGAGTTTGGAGGAGGAATTGATTAACTCCTTCCTAGGGGTCAGAGAAGGTCTCAGATGGTTGAGTAGGCTTTGATAGGCAAGGGATAAGATGTAGTTGAGGAGGTGAAAAGATTGTTAAAGGTTGAAAAAGCAGCATGAGCAACAGCGATGAGCAATGAACATGTTTGAGATTTCAAGGAAAGGCAAGTGGCCGCCTCTTATGGGTAGACCACAGGTTGGTGGGGCATAAGGGGAGTAATGAGAAACAGCACTGGAAAGAGCCTGGAGTTCCAGTGTTGAGTGTCTTTGAATGTCATGTCAGTGATTTTAGATTTCATTCTATCTATAGTGTCAAATGATTGCAAAGGAATAATGTGAGTGGTAAGAACCTGAAACAAGGCTGTAGCAATGAAAATGAAAAGGCTTACAAGATTCCAATGATAGTTTCATGGCAAAATTGCCTGAATTTCATGACTGGTTAGATATGGTGCTGAGAGAGGAAGGAGTTGAAGTGATACTGACATTCTAGCTTTGGTGAAGAGCTGTCTGATTCAGCTTTGTTCAATTCATCCGGCGTTTACTGAGTACTTCTGTGGTGTGGCACTACAGGACAGGAAGGCTGGTTTGCTTTTGCAAAGACATTCCTAGTGCTAGCAGGCTCAAAGTAAGTGTTTCGATGATGTACTTCCTCTAGTGAATAAAACGCTGTAGTTTAATGAAGCACCCCAGAGCTTACCTTACCAGACTTTGTTGACCTTAAAAAAGAGTTTCTTATGTATTATCTTCAAGGAAATCATGGATTTTTTGATACATATTTAAAATTAGAAACTGCGAATGACCCCCAACCCATACACACATGTTTGCACACTTTGTCTGACATCTGCATTAATCTCAAAGAATGATATCAATTTAAAACCTTAGGCAGACTGTACTTGCCTTTTAAATATCTTTTCTGTGGTCCATATTCAAAGGTATATTGTTGGATTTTTCAATCTTTCAAAACCATGAAGCAGAAAACTCAGGCCTACAGCAAGAGTGAGCTGAGGAGCGGACGCGGTGATGGAGTAGAGGTTTCCCTATCACTTTCACATGGCCCTTGTTGCTGCAGAAACAATTGCCTCCGTCTGCACTGCCTGTATGTGTTTAGAATAAGCACTTTGAGTATTATTGATGTAAAATCAAGTCATCTATGAAACTAGGAAGCATCAGAGTGAGACTATTTTAACACGTTAAACATCTGTAATGGGAGTAGGTTAGCATTTTGGCCTTCAGAAGAGGCTAAGTGAAGTAAGAGTCAACCATCTGATTAGCATCTTTAAATTCAGTGAAACAGGAAGGATGAGAATTTACCCCACACCTGGCCATGGTTTAAATATTTTTAAGCTAACATTTATCGATTACTTACTATATGTCAGGCATCGTGATGTACATTTTTGTTTCATATCATATTTAATCTTCAGAACAACCCAGTGGAGCTGTACTATTATTTTCATCTCCATTTTACTGATGAGAAATTGGAGCTAAGAGAGGTGAGATGACTTGCCCAAATTCAGCCTGACTCTTTCTACTCTTGCTATACCTGGCTGTGGGCTTTCTGTGACCTGTTATCTAAGGCAGCAGTTGACGTCTTCACTTATTCTGAGATCCTTCTGACTCTTGTTATTGGTAAATGAGTAACTCTGAGTCAACTCATCAATGTAGTCAGGGGTGAGTCTATTATAGGCATGCATTTTTAGATTAAGCTGAAGTTCCAGATCTCCTTTGGTTTTGAATTTGCACATGTGTGCAAATGGGTCTATACCAATATTTCCTGTTTTTCTTTCACATAAAATGGAGAGGATTTGATGACTGCACCCCTCCATGGGGGATATCATCATTCACTATTTTTTGTTCTGTTTATGGGTCATGAGGCTAAGACCAGCCATTAGAAAATGGGTTGAGCTTGGACAGTGTTATGGATCGAATTGTGTCCCACGAAATTCATATGTTGAAGTGCCTGTTCCCAGTACCTCAGAATGTGACTTTATTTGGAAATAGGGCCTTTACGGAGGTCGTCAAGTTAACATGAGTTCCAACATGACTGATATACTTATAAAAAGGGGAAATGTGAACATAGAAGCGCATATAGAGGGAAGATGAAGTGAAGAGACATAGGGAGAAGCTGGCCATCTACAGGCTAAGGAGAGATGCACCTGTAAAAGCATGTGCAGAGGAATGAGGTGTTGCCCAGGCTTCTGTATTTTGATGTCCCCACGATTAATCAGTAACCTGGTCCTAGTCCGTGGAGTCATCTCTGAGTCCTCCTGCTCCCAAACATCTTGTTAGGATTCGGGGTCAGACTGACAGTGTGATTCATAAATCCTTATTCGTTCCCTTGTCTTGAAATTATGAGCAACCTTTAACAGTCCCCAGTATCCTGCCTGGCATGTCTCTCCTGTTCTACAAGTGATGAAAAAAATTACTGACAGTGACTGAAATGATACCTGTAAGGTCCTTCAACATGAGGAATGTCATCAGGCTGGACCTGAGGGCCTATATTCATTGTAAATAGTTAAACAATCTCCTGCTATCTCTTGATTAATCTTTGGCTGCAATTCTCTCCTTAAATTCTCTGCTCTATCCTTTCTAAATAGAAGAACATTCTCTTTCCTGGACAAAATGAGTGCACCACAGAAAATTAGTAGTTGGGACTTTTTAAAAAATCTGTGAAGGTAACACCTTTTTCCCCCTCATTTTTTCTTCCTATAGAAATTTTTGCAGTTGGTGACACCATGACTACCCTCTTCTTGATAACACTTTGTCTATATGAAATCATTTTCTCCTGATTTTCTTTTTCTCTCTGAGTGTAATCCTTTTTCAGACTCTGCCGGATAATCTTCTTTCTCTAACCGTGATTTAAAAGTTTATGTTTCCCAAACCTCTGCCCTGCGTCCATTTGCCATTTTTGCTCTTCAGAATTTACCAGGGTCCTCTCATTCATATTCTCAGGACCTCCAATGCCAACAGACTCACACATCTAAATCTCTAGCTCAGATCTCTCTTCTAGAGATCCAACTTCTTCTTTGGCATCTCCACTTGGTTTCTCTTGTATATACTGTAATCTCACCCTGTCAAACACTGAACCAACCACCTATTCCTTCTGGGAGGGACTCACATTGTTGGCAGGTGTCGTTGTCAGTTTGGGCTGCTATAACAAAAATACCATTTACTGAGTAGCTTAACCAACAGACATTTGTTTCTCACAGTTCCGGAGGCTGGAAGTCCAAGATCAAGGTGCCAGCAGGTCTAGTGTCTGATGAGAGCCCTCTTCCTCGTTTTTGGAAGGCTCTATTTTCATCTTGAGAAAGAGAAGAAACCACCTCTCTCTAGTTTCTGTTCTTAGCAGGACACTAATCCCATCAAGAGGGTGCTACTCTCAAGATTCAACCATGTCCCAAAGGCCCCACCTCCTAATACCATCACGTTGGGGATTAGGGTTTCAAAATACAAATTTTGGGAGGACACAAATATTCAATCCGTAGCTCTACAGTTGGGGAAATTATGGGAAATTTTGCTGCCTGAGGTGTTCAAGTGATTCGTATCTGTTCCAATGTGGATTCTGGCCCCCATATTTGAGCTAGATTTAATAATAGGACCTGAAGTCTCAGAACAGGCAGAGAGAGGATAAAAGTAACTATAGTAGACTTTAGTATTTACTCAATCAGTCAACAAACATGTACTGAGCACCTACTTTATGGCAGGGATGACAGTCATCATTAGGGGTGAGTGGAATAAGGTCATCTCTAACCCTCATGGAGCTCAAAATGTGGCATATTGTGTAGATTTTCCTTAAGTTAATGTGATGACTGATTTTATATGTCAACTTGATTGGGCCACAGGGTGCCCTGATATTTGTACAAACATTATTCTGAGTGTGTCAATGTGGGTGTTTCTGAGTGAAATCAACATTTGAATTGGTAGGCTGAGTAAAGCAGATTGCCCTCTCCAATGTGGGTGGCCCTCATCTAATCCACTGAAGATCTGAATTGAGCAAAAAGGCTGACCCTCCCATGAGTACAGGGAAGCTCCTCCTGCATGGGCAATTGAGCTGGAACATTGCTCTTTTCCAGCCTTTGGTCTTGGACTGAAACATTGGTTCTTCTTGGCTCTTGAGACTGCCAACTTTAAGACTGGGATTTATACCATGGGCTCTCCTAGTTCTCAAGCTTTTGGAATGTCTGAGGCCTTATCAAGAATGTTATACAAATGGAATCCTAGAGGATGCAATCTTTTGAGATTATCTTTTTTTTCCCCCTCTCAGCATAATTCTCTAGGAGATCCTCTAGATTGCTTATATTAATAGTTTGTTCTTTTTTATTACTGAATAGTATTTCGCTATATAGATGTACCACATTCTGATTATTCATTCTCCCACTGAAAGGCATTTGTGTTGTATACAGATTTTGGTGATTATGAATAAAGCTGCTATTAAACATTCAATTACAGGTTTTGTGTAAATGTAATTCATTTGGGTAAATGCCTAGGGCAAATATAGTAGGGCTGGGATTCCTGGATCATATGGTGAATATATGTTTAACTTTGTAAGAAACTACCAAATAGTTTTCAGAAGAAGTTGTACCCTTTCATGTCCCCATCAGTAGTATATGAGGGATATAGTCATTCTGCATCCTTACCAGCATTTGGTATTGTCAGGTTGCTATTGTTTTCCTATCCTAACAGATGTAGTGGTAGCACACTGTGGCTTTAATTTGCATTTCCCTAATGGCATCTTTTAATGCATTTATTTGCCATCCATATCTCTTTTGTGAAATGTCTGTTCATGTATTTGCCAATGTTTAAAAACTGTTTTTCTTATGCAAGCTTTAAGTGGTCTTTATATATTCTGAATATAGGTCCTTTGTCAGATATATGACTAGCAAGTATTTTCTCCAAGTCTGTAGCTTGTCATTTAATTCTCTTAATAGTGACTTTCTCAGAGTAAAGTTTCTTTATGCAAATTTTGATTAAGTTCTTTTTATCCACCTTTTTATGGACTTTTTTCTTTTCTTTTCTTTTTGTTTTTTTTGAGGAAGATTAGCCCTGAGCTAACTACTGCCAATCCTCCTCTTTTTGCTGAGGAAGACTGGCCCTGAGCTAACATCCATGCCCATCTTCCTCTACTTTATATATCTACCTACCACAGCATGGCTTTTGCCAAGCGGTAACATGCCTGCACCCAGGATCTGAACCGGTAAAACCCGGGCCACCGAGAAGCAGAACATGTACACTTAACCACTGTGCCACCGGGCCGGCCCCATGGATATTTTTTCTTTTGGTGTCGTGTCTATAAACTCTTCATTAAGCCCTAGGTTCCAAATATTTCCTCCTATGGTTTCTAACAAAAGGTGTATAGTTTTATATTTTATTTTTAAGTCCATGTACAATTTTTAGCTAATTTTTTATAAGGTGTGAGGTTTAGGTTGATGTTCATTTTTTTTATATGGATGTCCGATTGGTCCAACAATATTTATTGAAAAGGTGATCCTTTCTCCATTGTTTGCCATTGTGCCGTTGTTGAAAATCTGTTGTCCAAATATGCTTATCTATTTCTGGACCCTCTGTTCCCCTGAGTGATTTTTACCTTTGCTAGTAGTACCTGTCTGAGGGTGGATTCTACTGATTGATGAGTAGTGAACTGCCCTTAGTCCACTAGAGGGTGGCTTAATGGATGGAGCTGATTCTCATTGGATGGAGAGTTCTCTAATCTGAGGTGAGACTAAGGATCTGGACTAAGAATCTGAACTAAGAAAGGATTTGGGAACACACATTCTGTTGGCATAGTCACTATTGAGGCACAAAGGATTGAATTCTTCACCTCATCCTCAACTCTGAGTATATGACTTGACCTGTTTGGACTTGTTTTTGCAAGCATACAGATCTGTCAGGGAAAATTGACTCCCTATATTGTTATATGTTGTGAAGAACTTTAAAAGAGAAAGATGATTGACTTCTCCTGTCAAGAATAGCTTTTCCTGCTTCCCTCTATGTGCACCCCCTGACTTTCCACTAGCCAAATGCCTAGTTCCCTCAATCTTATCGGCCTCTCCCTGGTATCTCCTGGCTCCTCAAGGAGGATTACGGGCTCCTTCCTCCATCTTCCCACAGACCCGTATGGAGTTCCTTCAAGCTGGGGTCAGGTCAGCTCCATCTCTACTGCACCAGCACCTAGGGCGATGTTTGGTCCTCTGAAGATACTATGTGTTTGTCGTACTTGAATTTGTTCCTCATTATTTTGGAATAAAATTAACAGTGTGAGACACTTATAAAACATTTTCCAGAATGAAGGGAAGACTGAATGATGCTGTATGGGAGCTAGACAGAGAGTCAGGGGACTCGAGTTCTAATCCCACCTACCACAAGGCAGTTGTGTGACTTAAGTAAGTTCTTTCATCACTTTCTGGGTTGCTATCTTATTATCTGTAAAAGGAGGAGATTGAGTGAGAACAGGACTTGCAAAGTCACAGCCTACAGGGGTCAGACAGGCAACACAAATTATTGAAATATGATGGTTACAAGAAAAAGTAGCCGCAGAAACTCATTGATAAATAACAATTGGCATTCTGCGTCTCTGAGAGATCTGAGGGAGTTGTGGGACTGGGGATAACTGGAAACTCATGCCCATGTAAGGGGGCCACTATCACAGCTCCAGCTGAGTTTGGACCTGTAAGCTTAGTACTGCCACATCATCTGATTTTTCGAAGTCAGAAATCTAGATTTCCCTGTGAAATCTCCTATTTTTATATACTTGCCTCCAGTTAAAAAATTACCATGGAGGCTGAAGAAAACCTTTCTGTGGACCAGATCCGTGGTTTGTGACCTCTGGAGTAGATAGACTCCACGGCCCCTCTGCCATAAAGTTCTGGGGTTCCCTGTGTTCCTCTTAGGAAGCAGGAAGTTGGAATGAATAAGTAACCTCTTAGCCCAGGGTATACTTAGCAACATTAACATGCTCTTTTATGCTAGCCCCTTTGAAAATTAAATCCTTTATTAAAATAGTACTAGCAGCTTTCAGGTGCTACTAAGATAACACTAATATTTACATTCAAGAGGCTGTGAGAGTCACTTATCAAGTCATTTGCAGCAGTGATAAAATTATAAAAGTATTTGTTACTAGAAGTACTTTATTTACTTTTCAATTCTTTTTTTTTTTTTTTAGTGCAGAACCTATCTATAGTCCAGGTGGCTAGTAGCCAAATGTAAGAACACTGTATAATATTCCCCATTTGAAACCGTTTCATTATCCAACACTAATAGTAGGGGTTGGACACAGTTATCTACGCTTCAACCATTCCCTAGATTGGAGGCTAGGAAGAGATAGTGTCCTGTTTACAGGCAAAATTTACCTGGAACATCATGTCGGCTCCATGGACTGTTCAGCTCTGGGGCCGCACCTCAGCCCAGACTCACTTCCTGTGCCCTCCTTTTTTCTTGCTGCAAACCCTTGGGGACTCTGCCAGCTTTCCTCTCCTGCTGAGATGCCCACACCCACTCCCTCGCTCTGGGCCCCTCTTCCTGCCAAGGTTGGCCTCTGAGTGGGAAGTAGCCTCCCCACACCACCTCCTTTCTTGGAAGCCCTGAAAACAAGCACACAGACTCAGTTTAAGGGTATTTTCCGTTAATCACCACGCAGAAACAGACAGAAGGGCACAGCTTTCACCCATGCGCAGTCCTCGTCCCAGACTCTGCTTTCCCTTTCCCATTGCTCTTTGCTAGTGTTTTTGGGGTCTCAGCCTCATTTTTCCCCTCTGTTCAGATGCAACCAGGGCTGGAGAAGCAATCAGCCCAAGTGGCTAGTGTGACCTACATCCTCCCCTCCTCATTCATGGGAAAAATGTGCATTTCTGTGGAAGAGCTTGAGCTTTGGATCATCCCTTTCACCAGGTATCTGTCCTGTTCAGAAATGAGCCTCTTCTGCCCTTTCCTATCTCAGCATTTTGTGCAAGTGTAGGAGGGTGGCGCTACTTGCCAAGTGGTAGTTGGGGGATTAGCAGTTACCTCTCCCAATGATATGTCCTCCCCAGGAGGCTGTGTAGGAAGAACTCAATAACTTTGATCTCTTTACCTTTTGAGTGTCTTTCCTTATCTGTAAAATGAGGATGATCACAGTATCTACTTTGCAGAGTTGTTGGGAGAGACAAATGAGATACATGCCTTTAAAAAAGCTCCTGGCACAGTGCCTGGCATGAAGGAAGACTTCATAAATAAACAAGAGTTGTTATCATTATTACTAGGAAGAACCCAGTTTATACAGGACCACATTCCTCTTGGGAAATCTCAAGAGAAAGGTTCTGCCCATGGTGAGGAGCCGGAGTCTGTGTTTTATCAGAGTGTGGAGGATATTGTGGCCCTGGTGCCCATGGTCATCTCCTTTAAGCAGTCCCCTAGTTCCTGCACTGATAAGGTGCTTTGGGACACGCAGAGCCCAGTTTGGGGTGCTCTAGGCCCCTTGCCTGTCACAGCGCGGGTCAAGTCCTAGAAGCCGGGGTAATGTTACAAATATTGAACACCTGGGATAGCAAGGGCCTTGATAAGTCAGAACAACACTGGCTGTAATTCGCAGCTGAATAGCAGCTCTGCCTAGAAGAACTTGTGCTGCTCAGGACCCATCCTCCCCACCTACAACATTATCTTGCAAAATCCAGTCTTCTGATCAAATCTTCACCTTCCCAGTGGCAATTTTGCAGCATGCGTTGACCTCTGATTGAATCAACATAGAATTCCTCTCTGCGACATGTCTGAAGAAACACTATGCCTATTGGTGAAAGTCTGCTCACCATTGCAGCTCCTGCCTGGGGAACTCGCTGCCACTTTTCCTTTTGAGTTGTGGTTGAAGAGCATACGTGCATTTGTCTGAGTCATGCATTTATCTGAGTAGTGATAGTTGACACTGAATGGCTAAGTGGGGCACGGACATTGTTTGTTTTGCCTCTTCACAACACACCTCTGGCATAGGTGACATTATTTCCTGAGGAAACAGAGGCTGATAGGTTAGTGAATGTGTCCCCAGGCACACGGGTAGCAAGCAGCCTAGCTGGGATTTGAGCCTAGGTCTGTGAACTTCAAAGCCTGGCCCTGACTTCACCTTTGTCCTCAGATTTCATCCAACTTTTCCCAGGATATTGTTTCATTTGAAATGTACAGTACAGAAACTGACAGATGTGAACACTTGGCTGTGTCAGGATGCCCCCTAACCGCCCTCACAATTACGACAGCCACTGTCTCCTACCCCATAGTAAGGTAAACCATGAAAGGTGACCTGCTGCGATGTTCATGATTTCTATTTCATGTGATGGAAAGAGGCAATCCTTTGTACATTCTCTCCTTTAGTTAGCATCTGCTCTGATCATCAGAGTCTGGCATGGCACAGTGTTTTAAATCCCAGGATCTGGAGTTAGTGGAACTTGTGTTTGACTCCCAGCTCCACCACCTCATAAGTGTGCACAACTTTGGGAAAGTCACTTTATGTCTTGGAACTTTCATTTCTTCATCTATTGGTTGAGGAAACATTGATGCATATTTTGTGCATGGTTGCAATAGGCTGATTAACACTAGAGATGGGAAGGAGGAGATGAACATGTGTTGGTTCCTGCTTGCCTGGAATTCACAGCATTGTGAGGGAGATTGATAAGCAAGCAGACAAGGGCACAGGGGTGTGATAAGTGCAAAACTGTGCAGTGCTATGTGAGTATAAGGGAGAGTCAACCTGACCCACATCCTCCTTCTCCCAAGCTGCCCTTTCTTGAATGACTTCGTTCTTCCCCATTAAAGAATGTCTCCTCCATCCATAAAAGCCCTTCCCAGGGTCCACCTTCTCCATAGACCCTTTCTCTCTTCTGTGATCTGTCCCTCTTTGAGCTTCAATGATGCCCCATACTTCTCTTTAACTGCTCTCCCCTATTCGTGCCTGTTACACTGTATTTTTTATGGAGGCTCCTTGTCTGCTTCATCAGTGTGCCCCTCACAGCTCAGTGCCTGGCCCAGAAAGAAGCTTAGAAGGAGCTTAGTAGATGATCAGGGATTTCCACTGAGAAAGTGCTCTGAAATGGACTCTGCCATTCCCATAAGCTTCTCTGGTGGGAGCATTAAATGCAGGGCTAGCTAGGGGCAGACTGTATTTTGTTGCAAGTGCCACTGGATGCCCAGTAATATGATACAGATGTCTTCATGACTTGAATTGGTGGTTACTGGTGGTGACCTCATGGGATTCCATTGCCGTTTGTAGTCCTAGTTATTGTTCAGCAATGCAACGACAATGTTTCTAATGATCAAATTGATCCTGGAAAAATATAAACATCTTCTCATGTAAGGATAGCATACATTTAACTGCAGACGTTTGTTAAAACAGTTCATTATTAGTGAAAATCGTATTTTCCTCTATTATTGCCAATGGTTAGTTGTCATTCGCCCCAGAGCCAAGCAGAGCCAGGTGAGGACTTTACTAATTCTAAGCCCAGTTTTTGGAGCTCTGGAAATCTCTCTGCCCTTCCTTTCTTCCTTCTCCTGGAGTCCCCCCAGAAGAGCATGTGGTATCCATGTTCTGCTGTATGACATCCTGGCAGCTTTTGCAAACGATAGCTCTTGATTCTGATTGAACTGAAAGGGTTTCAGAGGGAGTGAGTCACACGTGAAAGATGGATTGTGTCCCCTGTGGAAGGAACAAAACGGCTCTGTTAGAAATGGAGGTCTGTGTATGTTCATCCAGCTGCACATTGCAGCACACTGTTCTGGTGAATGTAAATGTGAAAGAAACTGCCACTCCCATTCTTTCTATACTTATACATTCCCATGTTAGAAATGTATGCCTCATGAAGTGCAAAGTTCTACAAAATATAAATCACTACACAAAATAAAATATTATATTTATGTGTAAGTAAATAGCAGGAAAATTTTGCTTATTGTGTAATGATTGGAAAGGTGATTAAAAAATTTTTCAGTGCATCTTGAATGTTTGTTACTGAGGTAGCAAACTCAACAGTCTTTAACCAAGGTGAGAATGTCTGACAAATATGTTGACATCTGCAAAGTGCACACATTCAAAATAGTTAGGAAGAGGAAAGTCAAACATGGTAAGTGTGAAGGGCTTTTCTTCAAGCTGAATGTGCACTGCGCAGTAGTGATTTGGGCTCTGCACGGAGCGGCGCATCATCTGTTATGCCAGCATGGCTATTATTGGCTTTCTGACATTTCTGCTTGGTACTCTAATTTCCTGAAAGTTATAATTTAATTAAGGCTATAGAAATTGATAAAATGATATTTTAAATGTCAAACAGTTTAATCTTTATAGTTAAAAAAAAAAAAACCCTGTTTGGTGGATACATATAGGTTCGAGGGACAGGACACCTCGGGGGGTCGCCTTGGAGACAAAGTGTTGACGGCAGGTCTCAATTTCTCCGTCTTTGAACTGACCTTCAGATAGTGCCTTTCTGTTTAGAATTCTGTTTAGGAGACTTTGGAAAATAATTGAATCTAAAATATGAGTAAAACAGGAAGCTCTTCTCATCAGGATAGGTGCGGGGGTAAAGAAAAATGTAGGGGCAAATTACAATTCTAATTATTGATAATTGCACTATGCTAGTTTCTATGTACTATACTAGTTTCACTGATAACATGACAAGATTAAAATAGGAGAAACAAAATATTCTAATTATTGATAGACAAAAATCTTTTAATGGTACAATTTCTTTTCTCCCTCAAAATACCTAAATATGTAGCATTGATTTCCAGAAAAGATTCCCAAAATAGCCTCTTTGGAATAAAAGGATATTCTGTCAAGTTGTCAGGCCAGGGGTAGAAAAGAAATTACAATGCTTTCTTTTGTCTCCCTTTGATATGTACGATTGAAGGTATTTCCTATTGCAAACTAATCTTTCCATCTATCATGTGGCATTAAAGCATTTTTCATATAAGGCATAGTAATAAAAGATCACACTCCTTAGTCTTAGGCATCTTAGAGGAAAAAAACACTTAAAATGTTGAGCATTGTAGGAAATGTCTGAATATTCAAAATGCTTGATTTTAAGAGTTCAGGTTTATTTTCTAACAGGATGGAATTACTTTGGGACATTTTCCAATATGTTGGATATGGAAGTATACTATACATTTGGGGAGGCATGAGGCAGAGAAATTTTCCTTAAAAAGTGCGTGACAAGAACTATGTCTTATTGGTTTTCATATCCCTGTGCTGAGGATAGCACTCGACACAGAACATGTGCTTCTTCAAGGATTGTTGAGTGACTAAATGATCTCTGTTCTATGATTTACCTATGCCTAAAGCACTATATTTCTGGGCTAATCCTCCAGATTCAAACAAGGGCTTTCTTCTTAGGGGAACACTGGGCCTGGTGCCCTTCCAGTGATCACTGAATCAGAAAGAGCAAGAGGGTAGCTCAAGCCAGGACAGCCCCACCACACTTACAGTTTTATACTCTGGGATTGTAACTCTCGTTAGCTAGAATCATAATGTGATTAAAAGTTTAGAGGAATCATAATATTATTTAAAGCAAGAATAATAGAAGCATAACATATTTTTTAAACTTAGCATCAGTTATTCCAATTTCCTTATTCCACAGATGGGGAATTGAAGCCTAGAGAGGGTATGCAATTTACCCAGAGAACCAGAAAGAATATGAGATTTTGGGCCTGAAGAACCTGAGTTTGAATCCTGTTCCACAATTTTGCACAAGTTATTTAGCTTCTCTGAGCCTCAACACCCCTACCTGTCAATGGGAACGATAATCGATACCCACCTTCTGGGATTGCTGTGCATCTTGGATCTCTGCTGGACATCTTCCCTCTGCCCTTCCAGATCCACTCTCCACTCTTCTTGACCCTGCTCTCTGTTCTGGGAGGTTGTTTTCAATGCATTATGTCAGTGAGTTCCTGGGTCCCCAGGAGTCAATTGGGTTTTGCTGATAGGGAGCCCCAAGGAGGGTTGGAGGGAGGGAGGAAAGTGAGGGCAGGGTGCTGAATCTTCTGGCTCCCTCCCTGCTAGTCACATTGGGCTGGTTGAGTCTCTTGGTAGAGGTCACTGATCTTCTCAAGATGGCCTTTTCCTTATGATTATTGGCCTTTCTAGGTTCCAGTAACCACTTCCTCTTCTCAACTCTTTAGGTGTGATGAGGTAGCAGCTGGCTGCTACTGGCACTGCATTACTGCACTCTCTCTGATTGTCTCCCTGTACCCATCTTTCTGTCAAGTTATTCCCATTTGTGTGTGCCCTTTCCTGTTTGGGCTCTGACTGATGCTATATGCTTCAGAGCCTGGCACGTAGTAGGTTCTTGGTGCATGTAATGTATTGCTATTAGTAGTAGTAGGGTAAATGGTAGGAGTGACTGTGGTGGAGTTGATGGTGCTGGTATTTACTAAAGCCACAAAGCAAATCACGTGCAAAGCTTGTAGGAAGTATTCTGCTCCCATTGTCCGCAACTCTTTCTTGTCTATTGTTCTTCAACTGTCCATGCTGGAGAGGAAAATGGATGGTTGATCTCTAACACTTTGCCCTTTGTGGCCAAAGCGAAGCAAACTCTCAAGCAGATTCCATCCTATAATTTGGCAGTTTTTAAACCTGCCTTCTATAGTTAAAAAATACAAAAGAAAGTGTAAAGAAAATTGTTGCAAATGTAGTTAAGATTTATCATTATTATGAAATCAGTGTCAATTTACAATACTACTTGTACAATGGCCCAAAGAACAAAAACTGAAAAGAGAAGTGGGAGTCCCTGGTTCTGGGCCTGGGTCTATCTCTGACTTGCAGTGTGACGTGGGAGAGTCACTATGAGTGTGTTCCTAAACCTGGTGTAATGAAGAAGAATACTCTTGAAAACTGAACACATTGGAACTGGAAAATTTTAATAAAAATGAACTCAGTGTACACTGTTGATGTTGAATTTTTTCTCATTCATTTTGGTAGAAAATGTAAAAGAGAATCAGTAATATCCCAACAGGAGTTATTTTATAAAGTCAATTGTAATATTATAATACAAAATATTCACTGAATGAGGCCCTAATACTTTGATGAATTTTCACTGGGTAGCAGTACATCCTTCAAGATATTTTTGGTAAGCAAATTTAGAAAACAATCATATGAGGAAATGGAAGGCTGTTACTTCCAACAGTTTTAATCACTTTTTGACCTGCTCTATTTGGTGTAGTCTGCTGATTTTTTTTTTTTCTAATATCATCATATGACAGAGTGGTACTCTCATTATTAATTGCAGACAAGAGTCCAAAAAACCCTTAAAAATTGGCTTGCGAATATTTAATAGATGAAAGCGGTGATCACTAGACATCTTCTGGAGTTCACTAAGAAAAAGGCATACCTTAGTAACAGCATTAGGTATAACTTAGTAATTTACTGAGCATTCTCTTTGTTAAGTAGGGTTTAGACTGTGGTCATAGGAATGCTATGTATTTGTTGTGTCTGGAAGTCAGCAGGGCATTTTGCTAGGCCTTTCTTGATGTTCTGGTGTATGAGATGGAGATACATGAGCCAAACAAAAGCTAGACCAAGAATCAAGGCTCTAGTCCAGTTTTTTCTTTCATTGTTAGGTTGTGTGAATTCCTGTTGGAGGACTATGGGAACATGCTGTTTCTATCCTTGGCCCTCTCTCTCCTTTATTTTAATTCTTTAACTTTTTTTTGAAGTAATTATAAATTCAAAAGAAGTTTCAAAGTTATGTAAAGGGAGGTCCTGTGTACCCTTCAGCTAGCCTCTTCCAATGATAAAGTATTTCATAAACACAGTATACTATCAAAACTAGGACATTGACATTGATATAATCCGCAGAGTTCATTCAGATTTCACCACATTTTAAAGGTTCTTTCTGGCTATTCTAATTCTTTTGCATTTCCATATGAATGTTAGAATAATTCTGTCAATTTATATTAAGAAGTATTTCTGGGATTTTTTTTGTCTTTCTTTTTTTAGAAAGATAAGCCCTGAGCTAACATCCACCGACAATCCTCCTCTTTTCACTGAGGAAGACTGGCCCTGAGCTAACATCCATGCCCATCCTCCTCTACTCTATATGTGGGACGCCTACCACAGCATGGCTTGCCAAGCAGTGCCATGTCCGCACTCAGGATCCGAACCAGCGAACCCTGGGCTACCGAAGTGGAACGTGCGCACTTAACTGCTGTGCCACCGGGCTGGCTCCTATTTCTGGGATTTTGATTGGGATTGGATTGAATCTATGGATGAATTAGGGAAGAACTGACATCTTACCATATTGAGTCTTACAAGCCGTAAACAAAATATATATCTCCATTTATTTCATTATATCATTAACTTATCTCCACAATATTTCCTAGTTTTTAGTGTGTAGGCTTTTTACATCCTTTGTCAGATTTATCCTTATTTCATATTTTCTAGTGATATTTTAAATTACTGTTTATAATTTTAATAAATAATTCCAATTGTTTATTATTAATATATAAACATACAATTGATTTTTTGAGTACTGATTTTGTATCCTGCAACTTTGGTAAACTCAGTCATTAGATGTAGAAGCTTTTTTTAAAATTTATAGAATTTAGAACATAGACGGTCATATAGTCTTTGAAGAAGGACACTTTCACTTCTTTGCTAATCTGGATGTCTTTTTTTCTTGTTGCACTTGACAGAACCTCCAGTATAAAGCTGAGCAACCCCCACTCTGGGTGCACAAGTCAGTCTTAGGTTGTAGCATCCCGCATGTAAACAGCCAGAACAACTTTCGTCACATGAACACCTGCTCCTTTCCCCCTACTCTGGTAAAACCCATGTTGGCATACTATATCTACTAACATGAACATACCCTCCAGATTTAAAAGAAGACAAGGATACCCAGTGGAGAAATTTTATTCACTGAAGTCTTGACAGCTTGAAGCCAGTGATTTCAGACTGGAAACAACAAACTGAAGAAATCTACGTTGGGGAAAAGGAGGTGGATGGAAATGTTGACTGGTAGTAGACAAGAAGTAGTGGTCTTCAAGGTACATAAGAAGGATTTGTAGGAGGAAAATGGGATGATTCAAATCTCCTCATACACTTAAATATGGGCACATTAGTTTCAAGAGATTTTAGGTAAGAAATTCAAAATACTTGTTAATGGTGCAGAGTGGGAAAGAACAAAATGAACCATGGAGTAGGGGCGTCCATGGGCAATGGATGAAAGAAACTTCCTCTCTGTGCTGTGTTCACCATCAGAATTACATACACAGGGGAGATAAAGAAAAGTGGCAGGTCAGTTTAGGACCCATCTTTAGGGGGTATTAAAGAAACAACCACAGCACCTTGGGCTCCTCTGCAATCCCCCTAGGTCCCAGAGAGATGTCAGGAGTGGTGCTTTGTTATGTCAAAGCCCCCCTCCCCCACCCCATGGCTGTCATTTGCTGGAGCAGTGCCTAGATGACCAAACAAAGCTGAAGGGTGTGGCTCCTCATTGCCTAGGAGAGGGTATATATAGGGAGGTCAGGAGCCCTGGGTTGAACCACTAGGACATTTAAAAATGACTGAGGAAATCTGTACAGGAGATTCTCCTAGCATGAATATGGAACAATCAACCATGAGAACAGAACAGCTGACCCCAGTGACCAGAGAGAGGCAGGAGCGAATCTCCTGTCTATCTGACAATGAAGAAAATGGCAGAGTAAGATGACCCTACCCATGTTCCTCTTCTTCTTCCCCTTAGATTCCCATCCCACAACCCCTAACCTGTCCTTGTTTAGCAAAAACTCCTTCTCCCACCCGTATCCTTCTCATAAAGCCCCACTTTCCATCCAGTCTTCATCCTCTTCCTCTAAACTAATGCCCTTCTGGCTTCATCCTGTTTCTCTACCAGATGCGGAAGCTGATCACGAAGACAGAGCAAGTGCTTCAGAATTCGCAAAAACCGAAGTCAGGAAAAAAGCCAACAATAATAGTCTTTTATTACAGGACAAATAAGAAAACAAGCCCGAATCAGCTGGAACATAATCAAGAAGGCCTGGAGAGCCCTGCTGATTCAAGCAATGCACTGTGAGTGGCAGGGCCAGGAATTTGGACCTTTCACCCGTGTTTCGTAAGGATGCAGTGGAGAAAGTGAAACACAGATCAAATCTGAAAGATAGAGGGTACACCCATGGTGATGGTGACAATAAAATCATTATTAAAGGGATATGTGTGTGTCTCTGTGAGTTTTCTGATGGTGGGGAGGAAAGGAAGGGAAAAGGCAGGTGTTGAGAAGGGAGGAGATGAGGTCCTGGAGGGTTGCGAGACAGACCAGAAGGTCTACAGTTAGCCAGACATTGGGAATAAAGGCTGGGTCAGGACTGAGAACTAAAGACAAATTTCTTTCTTAACATTTTATCCCACGGGCAAGGAGGAGAAGGACTTGGTATTTCTTGGAGTGTGTGTGTGTAGAAGGCGGGTAGTAGGGTAGATGGGAAGAGTTGTAATGTGTGTGGGATGACAATGACACTCCCCAGAAAAAGACAGACAACAAAATTGCCTTCAGAGGCCGGCCCCATGGCTGAGTGGTTAAGTTTGCGTGCTCTGCTTTGTTGGTCTGGAGTTCACTGGTTCGGATCCCGGGTGTGGACCTAGCACCCAGCATTCCATATAGAAGAACTAGAGTGACTTACAACTAGCATGTACAACTATGTAACTATGTACCAGGGCATTGGGGAGGTGAAAAAAACAGAGGAAGATTGGCAATAGATGTTAGCTCAGGGCCAATCTTCCTCACCAAAAAAAAAAAAAAAAAATTGCCTTTAGGCCACCTACCTCATAGTGGTGTATGTTGTAACCCACCTGATGCAATAAGCAACTGAAGCTCCCAGAAGGACCAAAATCTCATCCTACTGAAAGTCACTGACAGCACACAAACACTAAAATAATGGTGTTTGGAAGCCACAAATTCGATATTAATTTGTACACATTTTTAGTTAAGAAACTTCAGGTGGAGCAGTGACCTAACAAGGGTGGGACAGTGAAAGTGGTCTACCCCCCCCAGGCAATAAAGGGGAGCATTGTCTACAGAGAATTTTAATATAAGAATAAAATACAGTAAAAACTAGTTATTATATTATCACCCTCATATTTTGGTATGTCTAAATAATGTCAGTGATTAAGTATTCTTTCCCTGTAAACAAAAAAAATCTGGTTTTGTGTGTTGAGGGGGATGATGGAGTGATTTTGATACCAAATGTAGAGAGTTGAGTTAACCACATTCCTTTAGTTAATCGTTCAGGAGTCTCTCCTGTTTATTTACTCATTTATTCCCCTTATTTTTACTCCCTAGTCCCTTTCCTCTTCTCATAAGCATTCATTCTAATACATTTGATAGATATGCTTTTCATGAGTGTTAATGAAATGTATATTACTGTTTGTGGCCATCTGTTTTTAATTCATGTATCCATTGTTAACATTATGCATCGTTGTTGTTTCTTAATGTTTCCCTGAGCCCTGTTTTTGAGATCCATCCACTCTCCTACGAGTATGTCTAGTGTGTTGTTACTTTGTCAATGCATAAGTCGCATACGTTCTTTTTACTTTGTAAATTTTAGAAAGACAGTTGGATTTTTAATATTTGCACCTACTCCTTGGTACACGTTTTGTTTAATTTATACTCAATGTTTCATCTTCTGTGGAATGACTGTAAATAGTATCGTGTTTAATTTTGTTTTCCACATATTGTTTGTTAGTATATAGAAGTTTGACTTTTTAAATTAAACTTTTCATTTTGAGGTTAATTGTACAATATCACAACCAGAAAATTGACAATGATGAAATCCATCTACCTTATTCAAATATCACCATTTTTATACCTACTCATTGTGTGTGTGTGTGTGTGTGTGTGTGTGTGTGTGTGTCTTTATGCAATTTTATTACTTGTGGAGATTCCTGTAAGGATCACCACAGTAAAGATACAGAAGAGTTTCATCACCACAAAGATCTCTCATGGTGTCCTTTAATAGCCACACCCACTTCCCCCTAGCCTCAAGTTCGTAACCCCTAGCAACCACTACTTCCTACCTCTACAGTTTTGTCATTTCAAGAATGTTATATAAATAGAATCATTTAGTGTGTAACCTTTTGGGATTAGTTTTTTCACTCAGCATAAGTCTCTGAGGATTCATTCAGGTTGTTGCATGTGTCAATAGTTCATTCCTTTTGATTCCTGAGTGTGGTATTCCATTGTATAGATAAGATATATCACAGTTTGTTGAATCATTGTACTCGTTGAAGGACATCTGGGCTGTTTCCAGTTTTTGGCTATTAAGCATAAAACTGCTATAACCATTCACATACAAGATTTTGTATGAACATAAGATTTAATTTCTCTGGAATAAATATCCAGAAGTGTAATTGCTGAGTAGTCTGGTAGTTTCATATGTAGTTTTATAAGAAAATGCCAACCAAACTGTTTCCTAATATGGCTGTATCACTTTAGATTCACACTACCAATGTACATGTAATCTAGTTTTTCCACATCCTAACTAGCATTTGGTTTTATCTCTATTTTTCATTTTAGCCTTTCTGACAGGTTTGTAGTGGTATCTTATTATGGTCTTAATTTGCATCTCTCTGACAGCTAATGATGTTAAACATCTTTCATGTGCTTTTTTGCCATCCATATATTCTTAGTCATTTCTTTTTGACAGATGTGTGTTGACGACTTAGAGGAAGGATATTGACAATACATGTATCAAGTTTGAAAATGACACAAATATTGGGAGATTTGTTTGATAACAGAATCTAAATACAATAAGGATTTCAACAGGCTAGACTCTGGACCACTAGAATGACGGCTGTATTCAAACAAGGAGAAGTTTACTAGGGAAAAATGGCACCTTCTGATCTTGGTGTCCAAACCCACTATCTTATGAATAGGATGGGAAACATCTGGTTTAATAGTAGTATTAAGAAGTCAACCTAAAAATTTCAATTGATAATAAATATAATTTGAGCCAAGTGTGTTAAAAGGCTGCCAAAATACTACTGGTGCCTTTGACTAAGTTCCATGGAAATATAGTATCTAAAGCAAGAGGTGACAGTCTCCTCTGTCCTGTATTGATAAGACTACACTTTGAGCACTATTTCCAGTTGTGGGCCTTATATTTTAAGAATAATAGAGGGATATTAATTATTAACCAGAGAAAAGAAAGAAACCAAGGTGGTGATGGGACTTGAAACTGTGTTATAGAACAAATGATGGAAGGAACTGTGTCAGGCAGGGTCCTGATGGGAAATAGATTATACACTCAAATAGGATAACGAGAAGAGAGATTAATAAAGCATTGATTATGAAGGAATGAGAGAGTATAGAGAAATCACAAGAAATAGTGATGTAACCTGGGGTTGGAAACAAGAGGGCAACAACTACTAACCCTAGGGTGGATAAGGAGAAGGAGGAGATAGTTACTGGAACCTGGAGGGTGATAGTGCTGTGTGGCAAGATCTGGCAGAAAAAAGAGTGATGAACTAGGTAAAAGGATGAAACAAGATTACAAAAGTCTTGCAAGGAGGGAGCCAGGGCAATAAGTACTCCGACTTCATTCTCCTCCTACCGTCCAATCATCAGCAGGGGATTCCCACTGACCAAAAAATAAACAGAAGTCAGAGGACAAGAGAATCCATTCATATAGTCCACAGTTCACACAGTTCAGAGGACAGGGCAGGGTGGGGAAGAGTGGAAAATGGATTTGGTGATGCAAATGGAGGATATACTAATAACATTCAACTCAGAGAAGCCAACATCTTGGGAGAGACCACAGTATCTTTCTCCAGCTCTCTGATGTGGGGCCACGTGGAAACAGATTGGGCTTGGATTTGTTGAGTGTCATAACTCTGATTAGTAGCATCACAATAAGGAACTCGGGGGAAGTAGCACAAACTCCATCACGCAGTTGACCTGGATGAGTTCACCCTGAAAAGCTATTTACAAACTTTTCAATCGTAATTTAAGGACATTTTGCTTTTTCCTGTGGGCATGAATGCCTCATCATATGTATCACTCTCTACATCAAAATGTCCAACACTTGCAACTGTATTTCCCCTGGCAGAAGCAGAAAGTTGTGATTTTTAAGCTTGATATCACTTGAAAAAGAAAAGAATTACTAAATGTGGAAACCTAAACAGTGACAAGGATCTGGGGTGGCTTGACCACTAATTCTTGGCAGGTGGGGACTCAATCTTGTTTGCAATGGTATTATCAGGACTTAGCGTGGAGCCTGACATACAACAGGCAACAAGCAAATATCTGCTGAATAATGGCATTTACCAACTGAAGTTTTGGAGCCTGGCACACCTAAGGTCATGACTTTGTACAAATAATTTCACCTCTCTGAGACTTCGTGCTTTTATGTGTAAAATAGGGCTACCATTTCTTATTGTTTCCCCCTTGAGGATTAAGCAGGAAAATGTCTGTTGATCTCTTAGTTTAGTGCCTGACAATTGGTATGCCAGGGATGATGGTTAGAAGATCCTTACTTACATGTCAATTTTGCGCACAAAAATGAAATTTGTTAGAGGTCCTATTAAAAATTACAAAGAATACTTTAGGGAATTGTAACTGAGGGAATCAGGGGCACCTGAGTAGTTGTATGGCTGCTACCGATTTGAAGACCCTCCAATGCACTCATGGCTAGAGAGAGGAGCTACTTTCCCTAGCCAACTTTCTGGATATAATATAGAATTTCATACCAGCTAGAGTTACCCATCCACAACATCAAATGGCAGGAAAAAATATGCATTCCTTGCCCAGGGTAGGAAAGCCTAAACTGTAGTTGATGAATTGCTGAAGGCTCAGTGTGGACAAGTATGAGAGTAAAAAAGACTCCAGTGGTGCGCAGTCTTGAGAGGGGGTCTTTTTTTGTGAGTTTTACCTCTAGGAGCCCCACCAAGTTCTCAGAGTGAAGACTGGAGAAAAATACGCTTCAGGCAGAGAGGGGAAAAGTAGCCATTTTTGAAATATGCCCCGAGCATTCTGTTCTTCTTAACAAGCCCTGCCCTCAAAAGAAACAATTTTACCTGAGTCTAGCACACTGGAGTTTTCAGAAAGCCTATCTGACCTGGGAGACAGGAAATATCCATCTACATTCCCCTCCAGCCTTCTTGTCTCCCCTAAAGGTTGTGAGACTGAGGGGCACTTGTGAAGGTCCCAGCCTAGGGGTACAGGCTTACTAAAAGACTGACACCTAATCATAGAACTATAGAATGCTTGCCCTACCCATCCACGCATATCACTATAGGTCTATTTGCCACAGTTTCTTTTATCCCAGATATCATGTCCAGCTTTGAACAAAAAATTACAAGGCATACTAAAAGGAAATTAAAAAAACACAGTTCGAAGAGACAGAGCAAACATCAGAACCAGATTCATATATGGCAGCAATGCTGGAATTATCAGACAAGGAATTTAAAATAACTATGATCAATATTCTAAGAGCTCTAGTGGGAAAATAGACAACATGCAAGAATAGGTGGGTAATGTAATCAGGGAGATAGATATTCTAAGAAAGAATAAAGAAGAACTGCTGGAAATCAAAAACAACATAACAGAAATGAAGAATGCCTTTGATGGGCTCATTAGTAGACTGGGCATGAGGAAAGAATCAGTGAGCTTGTGGATATGTCAACAGAAACTTCCAAAAGTGAAAAACAAAGAGAAAAAATGCAAAAACACTGAACAGAATATCTGAGAACTGTGAGCAACTACAAAAGGTGTAACATATGTGCAATGAGAATACCAGAAGTTGAAGAAAGAGAAATGAACAGAAGTAATATTTGAAACAATGACTGAGAATTTTCTCAAATTAATGTCAGACACACTGAACCATAGATCCAGGAAGCTCAGAGAACACTAAAGGGGACAAAAGTCAAAAAAACAAAAAATCCAAACCAAATCAACCAACCAACCAGAGAAGCACACCTAGACATATCACACTAAAACGGCAGGAAATCAAAGATAATAATCTCGAAAGAAGCCGGAGGAAAAAAACAGCATACCTGTAGAGGAGCAAAGATAAGAATTACATTTGACTTTTCCTCAGAAACTACATAAGCGAGAAAAGAATGAAGTGAAATATTTAGTGTTGATAGAAACAAACTCTACCAGCTTAGACTTCTGTATCCAGTGAAATGCTCCCTCAAAAGTGAAGGAGAAATACTTTCATAGATAAACAAAAATTGAGGAAATTTGTTGGTAATAGACCTACATTGCAAGAAATGGTGAAAGAAGTTCTTCAGAGAGAAGAAAAATTATATAGGTCAGAAACTCAGACCTACATAAAGACAGGAAGGGCATTAGAAAAAGAAATATGTGAAGGTAAGATACTTTTATTTGTATCATTTTAATTACTCTAACAGATAATAGTTTGTTTAAAATAATAATAGCAACACTGATATCAATGGTTAGAGATTATGGACAAATGAAATGAGTGACAGTAATGAGACAAGGGAATGGGAAGGATGAATTAGGAACACTTCGTTTAAGATAATTGCTCTACTCATGCAACAGTATAGAGTTAAATGAAAATAGGGTTAGATTAGTTGTGAATGTACGCAAAATCTAGGACAACTACTGAAAGAAGTGGAAAAAGAAGTATAAATGATAGGCTAAATGGCATTGCATAAAATGCTCAATTAAAAGCACAGAAGGCATAAATTTCATGGAAGACAAAAATAGAAACAAAGAATAAGTGCAATGAATAAAAAACAGTAACAAATGTGGCAGATATTAATCCAACTATGTCAATAACCACTTAAAACTTAATTGTCTAAATACATCAATTAAAAGATAGAGACTGTCAGAGTGGACCAAAAGTTAAGACCAAATAACACGTTGTCAACCAGAAACCCATGTTAAATATAAACACGCATACAAATTAAAACTAAAGGGCTCAGGAAATGTATATCATGCTAACAGTAGTTAAAAGGAAGCTGCGGGGCAGGCCCGGTGGTGCAGCAGTTAAGTTCACACGTTCCGCTTCTCGGCAGCCCAGGGTTGGCCAGTTCGGATCCCTGATGTGGACATGGCACCGCTTGGGGAGCTATGCTGTGGTAGGCGTCCCACGTAAAAAGTAGAGGAAGATGGGCACAAATGTTAGCTCAGGGCCAGTCTTCCTCAGCAAAAAGAGGAGGATTGGCAGTAATTAGCTCAGGACTAATCTTTCTCAAAAAAAAAAAAAAAAAAGAAAGCTGGGGTAGCTATATTAATTTCAGACAAAGCAGACGTCAGACCATGGTAATTATCATGGATAAAAGGGGGTAGTATGTCATGAGAATGGAGTCAATTATTCAAGAAGACATAGCAATCCAGAATAGATAAATACATAGAAACAGAAAGCAGATTAATGCTAGCCAGGGGCTGGGGGTGGGGAGGAAAGGGAATAGGGAGTGACTGCTCAGTGCTTTTGATGTTTCCTTTTGGGGTGATGAAATGTCTTGGAACTAGGTAGAAATTAGTGTTGATCATTGTGAATATACTTAATTATATTGATTGTATACTTTAAAAAGGTTAGCATTTCATTTTATGTTATGTGAATTTTGTCTCAATAATAAAAACCAGAGATGCAACAAAATTATTTATTTTCAAAACATTTATTGAGTAATTACTACTAAACTGGTAATTGCATCGCGTGTGTGCTGGCTCACCCCGTCTCTTGTGCAGGGTAGGCAATAATTGGCTGATTGTAGGATATTTTGTCCTCCAAGCACTGACTTTGCTTTAGAATCCATGTCAGCACCATACTCTAGGAAGTCACTATCAAAAAAAAATTTCTGACTCTGCTAAGACAGCCTTTCCCAATATTCACCCTCAATCCCACTTCATGGGCGAGCTAATCCCTGACATTCCCAATCAAGGCTTCACTCTTTTTGCTTCGGTCTTTGAGTTTTGTTAAATCTTCCACTGGGGATGTGTTGCGGTTTGGGTTCCCAGGAAAGAGGCTTTAAGACAAAGCTTTGTGTGCAGGAAGTGTAATGGGGAGTGTTCTGGAAACGAGATCCTGCAAGGGAGGGAGAGAAGCAGGGTTGGGCAGAGAGAGAAGTTGAACTTTGATGACACAGTTGCAATGGAGGTTGCAGCTGAGCCCATAGAAAGTTCCGGTGTTGGGATGATACCATGGAGGTACCCTGAAATGAGGCAAAGACCTTATATTCTCACATGAAACAGACCGTGTTTAGGCTGCCTCCAGGCA
Source organism: Equus quagga (assembly GCF_021613505.1). Classification (NCBI taxonomy): domain Eukaryota; kingdom Metazoa; phylum Chordata; class Mammalia; order Perissodactyla; family Equidae; genus Equus; species Equus quagga. The sequence goes on from NC_060276.1 coordinate 9,562,567, forward strand.
AGAGTTCTGAACTTGGACTTGGAAAGGTAATTCCACAGATGGACTTAGCTCTGAGCTGTCAGCAGCAACACTAGCAATTGGGGAAATCAGTGTATTGGTTCTGAAAGGGGGATCTGGGTGGCAAGTCACAGCAGAGATGCACCAGTTTTAGTTATTGGCTACATTTATACGTCAGTATGAATGAATTTAACTTCAGTATAGAGGCAGAGAAAGAAAGCAAGCACATCAAAAGCCCAGGAGCCGGATGGGGGTTATGGAGAGAGATTAAGTACGTTGAAGAGAAAATGAACATTGCCACGACATGAGGTATAAATGTTCTCCAAATCCATTTTCAACTATTTTGTCCCTAACGAAAAAATCTGTATAATACTGCTTTGGGAATGATCAAGGTAGTGGACATTGAGATCATTGTTTGTAGGAGAATCTGAACATAATTTTATATTTGGGGGGCTTTGTTCGCATGTTAGTTTCAAAAGTTTGCTCCTCTGCAAAACTGTCGTCAAGAGTCAGGAAGGCCAATTGCAGGTTTTCTCAGCCAATCTACAGCCAGCTTGTGTGCTGTTAAAAAGAGCGCCTCCGCAAAGACACTGTATACTTAAAGGAGGATAATTGAGAAATTCCAGAGTTTTTCACTGCAAACTACTTTGATTTTCTGTTGCAGTTACTGTGACTGTATAACAAATTTTCCCAAAACCCAGTGGTAAAAACCAACTGTTTATTATATTCACAGTATCTATGGTTCGGGTATTCAGACTGGGCTCAGTGGGTACAGCTTGTCTCTCCTGTGTGATGTCTGGAGCCTCATTCAGCTGAAAGGCTCTGGAATCATCTGACAGCTCCCTCACTCACATGTCTGGCAATTGATGCTGCGTGTAGGCTTGGACCTTTGCAGGAGTCGTTGCCAGAACACCTACGTGTGCTTTCTTTGTGTAACCCAGGATTCCTCATAACATTGTGGCTGGGTTCCAAGGGTGCATGTCCCCAAAGAGAGAGCCAAGTAGAAACTTCATGCATATTACACCTAGTGTCAGAGGTTACAGCATCACTTCTGCCATACTATTTTTGGAGTAGTCACAAGCTCCCACTCAAATCCAAGGGGAGGGAATATAGACCCCACTGCAGTGGGAGGAGTGTCATTTACACTGTAAGAAGGGCCTGTGAGATGAGATAAATATATTGATGTGGCCATCTTTGAAAACTACGGTCTGCCACTGTTCCTTTTTTTCTATAAACTACAGTCTGTCACTCTTCCTTTTTCCTATAAACTCATTCTTTCCGTTTACACAGAGTAAGATATTTAGTCAAATATTCACTTTCAGAGAAATGTAATTTGAGATTGGAGCTCCTGGGTTGATAGGGGGATAACATACTTATCTCTCTAACCTAGAGTCTTATTCTGGCGATGTCATGTATTCTTTCATTTTTTTATAGCTGCCCTGGAAATGAAAATTCTATACTCCTCTGAGAAAAAGTATTTCCACTTCATATTTGTTATGACTTTCCAGATTGCTGATCTTAACTGCGACCACACAGAAAGTTGGGATATTCTTCTTAATGCTTTCTTGAAAGTTAGGGAGATCACCAGGAAGAAGAGTGCCTAAAATACCTTTACTGGGCTGTTGGTTATGAACTCCAGATGGCCTGGATACAAAATTTGTCTATTTGGACAGGATATACATGTCTCTTCCAAGTGCCACACTGAAGATATTCATTAAGTATTAGTCAATAACTTACATTCTTCATTGAGGCTAGTTTTGTAAAATTTACTTTCTGAAGGTAAGAGTGTCTGTGTTGTTTAATCAGACAGCATAGACTATGAAAACCAAGGTAATGATATTCATACCTTCCTTGGAAGAAAAACTAGAGTTAACGTCTGTATTCATTCACTTGTTGCAATTATCTTTTTTCAGGTATGTGATATCATTATTTCTTTCTCCTTTTATATGATTGTATTCTCTCTTTATTTAAAAAAATTTTTAGTGTTTAATTGTCCCATTGGCAGTAAGTTGAATCTTGAAAGCTACATTCTATCCATTTAAAATTAAGCAGCGGTGTCCATCTTGATGACTGCACAGTTTCCTTTTTGTATTTCAGCAAAGGTGTGGAATAATATTAATAATACCAGCATTTATTGGACATCTACATTCTAGGCACTATACCAAGCACTTCACACTATCTCATCTAATCTTCACAACAATGCTATGAATTCTGCACTATTACTCTTTCCATTTTAAGGGTGAGAAAGGTGAAGTTGAGAAAAGGGAAGTAACTTATCCTGGTGAAGCGATTTCAACCCAGTTCGGATCCAGAGCTTTCATTTTTTACCACTATACCCTAGATGGAATCATGAAAATAATTTTGTTTTTTAACTTAGATGATGTCCAAAGAATTTCTGTTTGTTATGTGAGGAGGTATTTGAGGGAAAAAATGTCATTGCCATGTCATCTTGATACATACCTTAATTATATGAGGTATAACTCTGTCAGAGGTTTTCTCTTCTTTGGGCACTTTTTTGAAGTAGTTTAAAGGAAATTGCATTAATTGGAAAAACATCTAAAGGCTTTTATGAAAAGTGCATTTCTTTTCAGTTGCAAGGCAAGCAATAGCATTGCCCTTGTCAAAATAGTAATTACATGAAAACTTGTAATTACGCATCTTATCAAACTTACAGAGCAAGTGACATGGGGGCTGACCGTATGTTCATCTTTTCAGCACAGCCAAGGCACATGACCTGGTTGGCACTGTTAAAGTGATGAGGTGGCTATGCAAGTTGTATCACATCACTGAGAAATGCTTCTCTTAGAATTCACTCCAGAGGTATGGTGGCTTACAAGGATGTATGAAGGGAAGCATAAGAAACAGAGACCTGGGAATTTGGAAGAGCAAAGGGAGTGCGAATGGAAGACAGAGCAGAGGAAGGGCTTTTGACAAACAGCCTTGGGAGAGGGAAAAGAAGCTGAGAGAAATGGATAGCTTAGCATGGAAAATGCATTCCTGCATCTGTCAGAGAGTGAAAGTAGGCCTGAGATGTGTGTAGAGAGGCTTATAGGCCAGGAAAGAGTGCTATGGAATGTTCTGGTGTTCTTTAATATGGACAAAGTCATTGTATGCTGGATTAGAGAAGCTACATAGTCATAACCCCGTGGGCCAGAGAGGAGAATTGAAACTGTGAATAAGTGTGCAGCCATAGCATGAGGGGAACTCTGCTAGTGGAGAGACAAAGGAGCCAGGTCTTTCTAGCTCCCACTTCTAATTTTACTCAGTATCTTTAAAGCCCAATCGTGACATTGTTGATTAGAACTAGGAAACAAAAATACAATTAGAAGAAAAAGCTGAGAAATACAAATCCCTTGCGTGATATGATTCTACTTCCTTGTCACAGCCATTATTAATGAGAATTAACGGGAATAAATATATCTACATTCCCATCACCGAGATCAGTGGTTTCCATCTTCTGTGTCCACCACCAGGTGCTGAAAATATGTGTGCATATTTTACGTTTAAAACATTGTCCAGGTACTTTGCACAGTACTGTTACCACCCAACATTGTACCACAATCCTTTTTCCATGGTGCTAAAGTCTCCATAGATATCATTTCCATTGTTTGTAATATTCCCTTAAGTAGATAAATTATTTAACTGTTTTTCTATTGGTGAGCAAAGATGATCTTTTTCCTATTATAAATATCTTTTGGATTCAGAGCGTGTGTGGGCCCAGTGCGAGGTAGGAGAAGAATGGGCTGGTAATAAAACCCCATTTAATAAAGCCTTTTATGGTGCTTACAAAAACTGAAGATTATTTTCTTAAAGATTGTGCCACAGCTGTACACTGAGGTCACCAGAGTCTAAACGTACTTGTGTTACTACTTTTGAATATGATCATTATATTTTTAATATGATTGGTGGTGTACTGCTTTCACAAGAAGACACTTCCAGGAGCAATTTTGAAGTTTTGTTTTGGACATTTCCAGAACAGTTTGGGACTTTACCCTTATTTTGTGTAACTAGATGAAAATTCTCCACCTTTCTCAAGGCAGGGGGATTAGGGTTGGTGGAGAGGCCTGCGAATGAGGTTCTGAACTCTGCAAGTTTGCTAAAATAGGTAAATTCAAATAAAGGCCTCCAGATCTTAGGTACCTAAAAATGTTAAGGAGACTTTGGAAAAGCAGACAGGATGGTTGTCTGAAGTGTTTTATATTTTAAAGCAGATGTATTGTAGTCACTAGAGTAATTTAGGACATTTAAAGTATTTACATAGCTGACAAAGTGAGAGCATGACTGACTGTCTGATGTGAAAACATCCAGTCAGTTCAGTCAGAAATCACGTTTCATTCAATGTTGACTGAACTGACTTGATATTCCAATATCAAGTAGTCAGAGAGAGCAATATATTTATAGATCTAAATAATTTTTAATTTTTCTTGAGTACTCAATATATTCCAAGAATGATTCTGAGCACTTTGTATCATTTAGCTTATTGAATTCTCACAATAACCTTATGAAGTGGGTACTATTTTCATTCTCATTTTACAGAAAATGAGAAACCTAGGCACAAAGATAATAAGTAATCTGTTTAAGGTCATACAGTTAGTCGAGGACAAGACACTTGAGTTTACACAGTAGGAATCAGGAGCCTTTGTTCTTAGAAACCACTCTCTGCTATATAGATTAAGAATAGAGATGATGCTGATAATGATATGAATTTTTCTGATGAAAATTTTTATTATTAGCTGCTATTGTTGAGTACTTCCCTTTTCCAGACATACTTGATGATTTACCCATATTTCTTTTTTCTTGTGTAATCCCTATATCAACTCTGTGAGATAGATAAGTGTTTTGATTTTAAAGGCGAGAGATCTGAGGTTAAGCGACCTTTCCAGTTTGCACAGGTAAGACGTGGGTGAGTTGGGGTTCTCTATGGGTACATAATTGGAGGTCTACTCCAGAGCTCATACTACCTTAACTAAGATATCCTTTCCTCTCCGAAACACCACCTAAAGATGAAGCTTTAATCTAAACATATGTGCTAGTCTTATAAATTCTTCTAATAATTATGATAATTATATTGATATGCTAGTCAACCACAAACATTCTATTTGTACTGAGGACAGAGATTTGCATGTCAAATTTAGAGTCACTAAATGGACTGTCTGTCAAGTGAAAAGCCTTAGATCTTGAAGTTGAAAGGTCAAGGTCTGTTTCTGAAGATTTAATGAAATGATGAAGACTGAAAATATGTACTAAGTAGCTTGGCATCACCACTTATTCTATTTCCGTAATGTTTTTAGAATCTAGATTGCCAGAGCTAGAAGGATATTAGAGGCCATCCAGTTCAACTTTCTCATTTTATAGATTAAAAGTCAAACAAATAAGCAAACCTATAATGACTTCAGAGCTTAAATATCTCTTTCAAGATTTTTCTAACTATCTTCTAATAGTATTTTAAAATTCTTATTTAGAAAATAAATTTACTCTAGATTGAGTTCATTTATGGAAAATATATATTCATATGCATAAAATTAGATTTGGAGTGACTACTTCCAGTTCCACCAACATGGAGTAGCTTTATTCCTCCTGGTCTTCCTTGTGATAACTAAAAAACTCTAGACATAACACAACAATAAAACATAGAACAATAAAAGGTAGAAAGAAGGCAGACTGGAGAGGAATTGGAAACTTGAGTAACAACATGGCGGTGAGTTTCCTGAATTTCTTTAATGTCTCCTATATATTCTGGAGAGTGTGGTACAGAGAACTCCAAGCCAGGACAGACAATAGGCATGATCAAAGAAACCCCTCCTGGTTCCCCTAGTGAAAGGACTAGAAAAACAGTGACCTAACGCAACAAAACTTTTTTGACAATACCCACCCTACTTTAGTGAAAAACACCAATGGAAAAATCTACCCTCCCATGCTTTCAGTGGGGCTGAGTAGGGAGTTGATATTCTACTCAACTGCCCTCTCTGCTGAAGCAAGTGGTACACTCCAATTCCTCTGCTGTGTGGTGTCAGCTGGGACAAACAGGATGCTTCCATTATTTACCTAGCAGACACAGATAGTGTTGCTCTGATTCCTCTGCAGAGTAAAGTCAGCAGCAGGTATCAAGGAACTGATCTTTCATATCCCACTTAGTGGAGGCAGTTAGAGTTCTGATTCTCCTTCTAGCATAGTATTAGTAGGATTTACCAGCAACCTGAGCCACCAGCCCCAGTCAGCATCAGAAAAAATAGTGAAGTAGTTTGATGTAGAACTAGTTACCACTAGGTTTCACTCCCACTGGTGTCACTGAGGCCCAGTGGGGAGATGCCTAGCATCAGCAAGACTGAACAAGGTGAAGCAAGTCAGGGCTAGTTAGCACTCCACATTCCTGCCACTTCTGATGTAAGCTGGGCCCAGTAGAAAGCTGAATGTTCACACCAAACATTAATTGGGTTGAATGATGTGTTGGGAAGTGAGACTGGTTGGTACTCTGTTTCCCTTTCTCAACCTCCCCTGGTGTCAATGAGACCTAGTGAACAGCTGAGCTCCAATTCCTACCCTGAAGCCAACAAAGCCATGTGAGTCATCCTTTATCAAGGACTTGAACTTATATCCCCACTAAAAAGCAATGAAGTTGTATAAATTTGTTCCCCTACTTTCCTTTGAGAAGGTGTCAGAGTGGCTGAAAGGGGAACTGAACTTCCATCCAGAAAGCAAGCAGAAGCAATAAAAATAATAAAGATAAAAACAAAAATCAATAAAATTGAAAACAGGAAGCAATGGAGAAAATAAAAAAATACTGATTTTTTAAAAAAATTCATAAAAATGATAAACTTCTAGCAAGAATGACAAAAATAAAAAGAGAGAATACAAAAATCACCAATATCAGGGATGAAGTAGAGGATATCACTAATGATCCTGTAGCCGTTAGAAAATAATAAGAGAATACTATGAACAACTCTACAAAGATAAATGTAAAAAGTTAGAAGAAATAGTTGAAAACCTCAAAATCTAGAAATTATAAAACCTCAACAAACATGAAATAGACATCCTGAGTAGACCTATGATCATTAAAGGAAATGAATTTGTGATGAAAACCTCCAAAAAAAAGAAATCTCTAGGCCCAGATGGTTTCACTGGAGAATTCTACCATAGTGTTGGATGTTCTTACCAGAGCAATAAGGAAAAAGAAAGGAAGGAGGGAAGAAAATAGGAAGGAAGGACCTAAATAAAGGCATAAAGATGGAAGTGGGAAAAAATTGACGCTATTTGCAGATGATATGATTATCTACATACAAAATCCCAAGGTATCTACACAAAAACTCCTGGAACTAATGAGTTCGGAAAGGTCACAGGATATAAGATCAACACACAAAAACAAATACATTTCTATATACCAACAATGAACATGTGGTAACCAAATTTAAATCAATAGTATTTATCATAGCTCCAAAGAAAATGAAATATATAGGTATTAACCAAATGAAACATGGACAGGATCTGATGCTGAAAATTACAAAATGATAACAAAACAAATCAAAGACCTAAATAAATGGAGAGATATACCGTATTCATACATCAGAATATTCAACATAGTAAATATGTCACTGCAATTCTCCCCAAACTAATCTATACGTTTAATGCAATTCCTATGAAATTCTTAGCCAGTTTTCTTTGTAGATACAAAGGTATTGTAAAATTTGTATGGAAAGGAACAGACCTCTGAATAGCTAAAACAACCTTGCCATGAATAAAGGTGAAGGACATTAAGGCTTACCACACTGCAACGGTAATAAAGACAATGTGGTATTGGCTGAGGGATAGACACATAAATAGATGGAACTGTGGGGTTCAAAACTGGCCACTCCAAAATGTGTCTCTTTGGCTTGATTATTTTTAAGGACAAAAGAACTCAGAAGGAAACTTTGACCTTGCCCGTAAGTGCCTAAAAGAATTAAAGATAGAAGGGTTTGTCCCAGCAAGGAACTATCACCATAGATAATCCTAGGTGTGATAGACAGGAAGGCGTCTAGCAAGGACCATTTTGTCAAAAGATCTCTTTTGGGCCCAATGTCTATAGATGGCCCAGCAAACATTTGTTTATCAAACATTTTCTTTTCCATCTCCATGTAAATTGCCTTCCTCCCTTCTGAAGTCCCAAATCACTACCCCCAACATCCTCTTTTGTATTTAGCTGAAGATGGTGTTTAAGCTGGTGGCTTCAGCCATTCTGGTGAGTTACTCAGTTTTCCTGGGTTTCTCCCATGTATATATGTTATTAAACTTGGTTTTATTTTCTCCTGTTATTCTGTGTCATGTCAATTTAATTCGTAGACCAGCCAGAAGGATCTAGAGGGTAGAGAAATTGTCTTCCTCTCCTGCAGAACAGAATATCAAACCTAGAAATAGAAATACAAAAATATGCCCAAATGATTTTTGACAAAGGTATGAAAGCAATTCATTGGAGATAGGAGAGTCTTTTCAAAAAATGGTTCTAGAGTAATGAGACATCCATATGCCAAAAAAGGAAAGAAAAAAAAGAACCTCAATCTAAACCTCACACTTTACTCAAAAATTAACTCAAAATGAATCATGGACTTAAAAGATAAATGCAAAATGCAGAACTGTGAAATTTTTAGAAAAAAAGAAAACATTCAGAAATTTGGACTAGGCAAAGAAATTTTAGACTTGACAACAAAAGCATGATCCATAAATAGAAAAATTAATAACCTAGACTTCATCAAAATTAGAAATATTTTCTCTACAAAACACCCCTTTTAAAACTCTGAAATGACAAAACAGAGACTGAGAGATATTTGTGAACAACATAGTGGACAAGTGATTATTATCTCGAACATATAATAAAATCTCAAATCTGAACAGTAAACAACAAATAATCTGACTTCTGGTTTCCAGCCCAACATGTAAGGAGTTTAGAAGTCTCTCCTTCATCTTAACAAGTGAAAAGATGAACAAACTGAAAAATCAACAACGCTTCTTAGATTCACTGGACAGTGAATTTATAGGGCAAATTATGGCCCCCAAAATTGGAAAGAGAGACAGGCGGATACAGGAGCAGAAAGTCTCAAGCAGAAACCTCTGCAGGCACCAGTACAGGGGTAGGAAAAGCTGAACTGTAACTGACAAATTGCTGGAGGCTCAGCATGGACAAGTCTGTGAGTTAAACACCCCAGGGGAAACCAGTCACGGGCAGCCCCCAAACTTTTGTCAGTTTTACCTCCAGGAGCTCTCCCAGTCTTCACAGTGAATATTAGAGAAAATTCCCCTTGTGCTTCCAGAAAAGGAACCATTTTGAAGTACATGAGAGCATTTTGTTCTTCGTAACAAGGCCTGCCCTCAGGAGAAACTACCGGAGGCCAACCTGGTGGAATTTTATCAGAGGCTAACCCACCTGGAGCAAGAGAAATACCTAACTCCAGTCAGCTGTAGTCTTTTGTGTTGGGGAAGAGAAATACTCAATTCCAGCCCCCTCTAGCCACCATGTCCCACCTAAGGGGGCAGGGGAAACTGAGAAGCACTGTGAAGTTCATAGCCCAGAGGCACAGGCCCACTAGTAGACTGAGACTTAGTCATTGGACTATAGAATCCTTCCCCTCTCCCCATAGTTTACCAGCACATTACTAAAGGCCTTTTTACTGGCCTTTTTTACCCAATACATCCTGTCAACCTTTCAACCCCATAGCACAAGACACCCTAAAAGGTGCAAATACAGTTTGAAGAGACTGAAAAGGCATCAGAACCAGAATCAGATAGGGCAGGAATGTTGGCATTATCAGACCAGGAATTAAAAAAAAGAAACTATGATTAAAACGTTATAGAATTTAATGAAAAAACTAGACAACATTCAAGGACAGATGCATAATGTAAGCAGAGAAATGGAAACTCTAAAAAGAATGAAAAAGAAATGCTAGAGATCAAACACACTTTAACAGAGATGAAGAATGCCTCTGATGAGCTCATTTATAGACTGGACACTGCTTGGAAAAGAATATCTGAGCTTGAAGATACAGCAATAAACACTTCCAAAACTGAAAAGCAAAGAGAAAACAAACAAACAAAAGTCAGACTAGGCAAGAACTGTGCAACAACTACAAAAAAAAAATGTAATATATGTGTAATAGGAATACCAGAGGAAGAAAGAAAGGAACAGAAGACATATTTGCAGCATGCTATAGAGTGAATGTTTATGTTCCCCCCAAATTCCTATGTTGAAATTCTAACCCACAATGCCATGCTATTAAGAAGTATGGACTTTGGTATACTGTTAATAGTTCTTTTCTGGCCTTCCCCAGAGGAACCTATGGCCTTTTACTAGGGTAACTGTGCATTGGGGAAAAGGAAATAATAAGCTTTTCAGGGACTATTGGACACAGGCTCTGAAGTGACATTGATTCTACAAAACCCACATCTTCACTCTGGCCCACCAGTCAGAGAGAGGCTCCTGGAGGTCAGGTAATCAATGTAGTTTTAGCTGGGTCAGTCATACAGTGGATCAAGTGGGTCCTTGGTCCCATCCTGTGGTTATGTTCCCAGTTCCAGAATGCATAATTGGAATAGCCATACTTAGCAGCTGGCAAAATCTCTACATTATTCCTTGACCTGTGGAGTGAGGACTATTGAGGTGGGAAAAACCAACTGGAAGCAATTACCACTGGCTCTATCTAGAAAAATACTAAATCAAAGCAATACTGCATCCTTGGAGGGATTGCAGAGATTATTGCCATCATTAAGGACTTGAAAGATGCAGAAGTGGTGATTCCCACCACCGCCCCATTTGACTCTCCTATTTGACCTGTGCAGAAGACCGATAGATCTTGGGGAATGACAGTGAATTATCATAAGCTTAACCAGGTGATGACTCCAACGTCAGCTGCTGTGCCAGATTTTGTTTCACTGCTTGAGCAAATTAACACATCTAGTATATGGTGTGCAGGTATTGATCTTAAAAATGCTTTTTCTCCATCCCTGTCTTTAAGGCACATCAGAACATCATATGACGTTAGGGCACTGCAAATTAACACAATAGTGATATACCACTACACATCTTTTAGAATGGCCCAAATCCAAAACACTGACGTTGCCAAGTAGTGGTAAGGATGTGGAGCAACAGGAAGTCTCATTCTTTGCTGGGAAAGTAATGGGAAGACACATGGGAAGATAGTTTGGCAGTTTCTTACTAAAATTAAACATACTTTTACCATATGATCCAGCAGTTCCACCCCTTGATATTTACCCTAATGAGTTGAAAACTTTTGTCCACACATAAAGCTACACATGGATATTTATGGAAGCTTTATTCATAATTTACAAAACTCGGAAGCTACCAAGATATTCTTCAATAGGTGAATGTATAAACAAACTGTGGTACATCCAGATAATGGAATAATAACCAGAGGTAGAAAGAAATGTGCTATTAAGGCATGAAAAAACATGGACAAAACTTTAATGCACATTAGCGAAAAAGGTCAATCTGGCAAGGCTACATACTATGTAATTCCAACTATATGGCATTCTGGAAATGGCAAAACTATGGAGACCGTAAAAATATCAGTGGTTGCCAGGGATTGAGCGAGGGGGATAAATAGGCAGATCACAGAGAATTTTTAGGACAGTGAAACTATTCGATATGGTACTGTGATGGTGGATACATTTCGTTATACATTTGTTCAAACCCATAGAATGCACGACACCAAGAGTGAACCCTAATGTAAACCATGGACTTTGGTGATAATGATGTGTCAATGTAGGTTCATTGATTTTAACAAATGTACCACTGTGGCAGGAGATGCTGATAGTGGGAAAAGTTGAGTGTATATGGTCATTCATGAGAACTCTCTGTACTTTTCACTCAATTTTGCTGTTAACCTAAAACTTCCTTAAAAAATAAAGTATATTAATTTAAAGAAACCCAAACAATTCAATTAGATAATAGACAGAATACATGAACAGATGTTTTACAAACAGGATACGCAAATGACGTGTAAGCCCATGAAAAATGTACATCATTAGCTATTAGGGAAATAAGAATTAAAACCACAATGAGATATCAAAATGAAATAAAAAAATTGTGACAACACCAAATGTTGACAAGGATGCAGATGAATAAAACCACTCATACATAGCTGGTGGGAAGGTATAATGGTGAAATTGCTCTAGAAAACAATTTGGCAGGTTTTTTTTAAAAAAACTAAATATGCAGCAATCATAAGACTAAGCAATTACATTTTGGGGCATTTATCCTTGAGTAATGAAAATGTATGTTCACACAAAAACCTGCACACAAATGTTTATAGATGCTTTCTTCATAATAGCCCCAAATTGGAAACAACCCAAATGTCTTTCAATAGGTAAATAGTTAAACAAACTGTTGTACATCCATGCTTTGGAATACTACTCAGCAATAACAAAGGAATAATATATCGATACATGCAGCGACCTGGATAGATCACCAGAGAATTATACTGGTTGAAAAAAAGCCAATCCCAATAGTTACAAATCATATTGTTCCATTTATATAGCTTCTTGAAATGACAAAATTATAGAAAAAGAGAACAGATTAATGGTCGTCAGGGGTTAATGAGTGGGTGGTGGCAAGAGGGGGGTCAGTGTGGCTATTAAAGGACAACATGAGGTATCCTTGTGGTGATGAACTGTTTTGTATTTTGACTCTATCAATGTCAATACCCTGGTTGTGATATTGTAGCATAGTTTTGCAAGATGTTACCATTAGGGAAACTGGGTCAGAGTATAGGGGAATTTCTCTGTATTATTTATTACAACTGCATGTGAATAGAGTATTATCTCAAAATTAAAAGTTTAATTAAAAATATAGTAGGTAACAAAATTATTCACAATTACCAAAAGGTCAAAGCGACTCAAATTCCTATCAAGTGACGGATGGATAAACACAGTGTGGTATTTTCACACCATGGATTATTATTCAGCCATCAAAAGGAACGAAATATTGATGCATGCTACAAAATGGATGAACCTTGAAAACAAGCTAAAGGAAAGAAGCCAGTCACAAAAGACCAAATGCTGTATGATTGTGCATTTATACAAAGTGGCCAGATAGGTAAATCCATAGAGATAGGGGGAGGATTAGTGGTTTCCAGGGGCTTGTGGAGAGTGACTGCTTAATGAGTTCAAATTTTCTTTTTGCAGTGATGAAAAGATTCTGGACCTAGATGGTGGTGATGGTTGCACAACATTGTGAATAATACTATATGCTACTGAATTGTTCACTTGAAGTGGAACATTTTATGTTATGTGTATTTTGTACCACAGTAAAAATAAAAATATAGTGGAAAGGGAGATATTAATATATTCAAATATTCATTTTGGGGTGAGTGGATTGTAAAGCATTTTTATTTTCTGGTTTATACTTATACTATATAAATCTTTTAAATAAACATGTACTAATTTTCTCATCATAAAAAGTTAAAGAAATAGAAATGCATGTACTATAATACTTAAATCTAAATTCAAAGAAATTTGGAGTTAGTTGAGTGGAAAGAAGAAAATGTATTTAAAACATACTTTTTTATTATGGAAGATGACAAATAAAAATAAAAATTACATAGAATAGTATAATGAACTTCCATTTACCCATTGTCCAGTTTCAATATTCATCAATTCGTGAACAATATTATTTTATCTATACCCTACCTATTTAGAAGAGATTAGTAAAAACTGCTGTGGAGTGGGTGAAAAGAGCATGGGCTTTGAAGTGAGACATATCTGTATTTTAATCTCAACTCTGGGAGTCCTGACACTTGGATTTGAATCCTAGTTCTCTTGATTTATCAGGAGGGGCCTTGGGCTGGTTGCAAGATCTCAGTTTTCTTCTCTGTCAAAAATGATGTTCAAAGTGTTTCTGAGTCATAAAGGAAATGACATGTGGAAAAAGAAACATAAATATATATGATATAGGTTATTGGATTAATTATATTAGATATCTACTTTTATTTTTACAACCTGAACATCTCAGACAACCAGAAATCTGGATTTTTTTAACCAAATTTATTTGTATAAGAGCTTATCAACATACATTTGGACCGAGAGATTCCCATGTCTCAGAAGGCTGAGGGAGTCTCAGTTTGCTCCTATAGTCAGCCAAAATGATTATTGGAGCTTCTTTCACTCTCAAAGCGTTCTGATTTGAATAACACATTTTATAGTCACTTTTATATGTAAGAAATATTGAAGTTTAAGAAGATAATAGTCAAGGAGTTAGAAACAAATTGCAATTAAGAAATCTAATAAATGAGTATTATGTGATCTTTAAAAGTATGGACTTCTCAAGGTTGATGAATAATTTAAAAAATAGGCATTTTTTATATTAAATGAATTTCCCTGATAGCTATAATTTCATTGATGGTTTAGAATAGATTTTATGATTCTGAGTCATTCCTGAATGATTCTAGCTTGGTGTAAATATAAAGCTTTATAGGACTTAACTCTTAAGCAGTGCTGTGATTGCATCTGTAATGTCCCTATCTTCCTATTCTGCAAAGGCAAGCAGGTTAATTCCCTCATCAGAGAAGGGCTGTTAAAGCCACACGAAGGAGCCCTTGTGGACAAATCAGATCACTGAATTAACCACAGTGCTAATGGCTTCTCCACTCAAATAAAAATCCAACTGCCACCATGCATGGCCCTGGTGCCCGACAACTGTTAAGTGTTTTACAATCACCTTTAACAAGCTTGTCTCACATCAACCCAGGGGGCGCAAGCTGAAATAGCTAGGCTTTCTTTCTACTAGTAAAATATATTCATTCATTCAACATTTATTGAATACCTTACATGTCCCACTTTCTAATACTAGGTATAAGAGATACAAGATGTGTAAGGTAGAGCCAATGGTCTAGCTGGTCACTAAGTTAGATGAGGAGCACAGTTTGAACTCATGCATTCTTGTAACTCGGAATGCGTTTCACCAGCTACAAGTATAAATTACAATTTATCATTTGCTTTCTAGAATCTGACATTTTTATGCACCCAGTTTTTCAAGAAATACTCATTGGGTGCCCGCTCTGTTACAGGCGCTATTCTAAGTGCCGGAAGTACAAGAAGTCACTGCCCTCAATAGTACTTATAATAGCCTATGAGGGGGCAATGAGAAAAAGCATGCAGATGTACATGTCAGATGGTGATAAGTGCTACAAAAAGAAAATAATTTGGAGTAAAAGAGGATAGAACTTGTTGGAGGTGAGACAGTGGATGGTCAGGCAAAGCTTCTTTCAAAAGAAGCCTTTGAGAAGAGACCTGAAGGAAAGAGATATGAGACAAGAGAATGCCAAACAGCAAAAACGTAATTGGTATATTCCTCCAAACAGCAAGGAGACCAGTGCAGCTTGAACAGAATGAGCAGAGGGGAGAGTGAGTGGTCATTTAGAGAGGAAGTCAGAAGGGTGGAGGCAGGGCAGGCCATGGTGGGCTTCCAAGACATTGTGCAGAAATTGGGTTTTATTCTAAAAGTGTGCTTGGAAGCCACCGGATGTTTTTGAGTAAAGAAGTGATATGATTTGCTTTGGGTTTTGAAGGGATCACCCTGGATGCTCTGTTGAGAATGGTTATAGAGGAGCAGATTCGAAACAGGGAGACCAGTTGGGAGGGTTTTGTAATAATTGTGACAAGAGATTGGTGGTGGCTTGTTTGAGATCTGGACCCAATTCCAATGTTTCAGGGGGAGCGGGTGGGTCCCTTCCCTGCCAATGAACAATGCTCTAGACACCAGCTGGGTATCCTGCAACTCAGCTCAATTCTTACACTATCAACCCAGAGATCGCATTGGATTCCATAGGTTAAGGGCTCAGTCCCATAAGACCACCCTCCACTTCATATGCCAATTGCAAGCCCAGGTTGTTACCTGTGCTTCTGACCAACTGGCTATAAATCAGAGGTTCCCACCACCCCGTCCTTGGTTTTGATGAATTTGCTAGCATGGCTCACAGAACTCAGAAAGCCCATTTACTTGCTAGATTACTGGTTTATTACAAAGGGTATTAAGGGATACGAACCAACAGCCAGATGAAGAGATACATAGGGTGAGGTCCTGAACAAAGGAGCTTCTGTCCTTGTGGAATTTGGTGCCCTGCATGGTGGCAGGTGGAAGCGTTCTAGTTCCCCAACCTGGACTCTCTCCAAACCCTGTCCTTGTGGAATTTTATGAAGCCTTCAATACATAGGCATGATTGATTAAATCATTGGCAGTTGATGACTGACTCAACCTCTAGACCCTCTCTCGTCCCAGGAAATCAGAGGGTAGGACTGAAAGTTCCAACCCTCTATTCAACGTTGGTTCTCCCGGCAATCAGCCCCTATCCTTAGGTGCTTTCCAAAAGTCACCTCATTAACATAAACTTAGTCGTGGTTCGAAGGGCCTTTATGGGTAGGAAGTATTTTCAGTAACTGAGGATAGGAGACCAAATATTATGAAAAAGATGCTTCCATTGCTCTTATCACTCAGGAAATTCCAAGGGTTTTGGGAGCTGTGAGCCAGGAACCATGGATTAAGGCCAAATATACATTAAAAAATATATTTTGGTCACCTGAATGACCAAATATATACTTCTTATAAATCACAATCTCGTAGGCTTGAACTACGATGGTAGCAGTGGAGCTGGTGAAAAATGGTTTAATTTGGCATGGAATCTGATAGAAGAGACAGCAGGACTTGCTTGACAGATTGGGCATTGCTATAAAACTTTTTTGCCTTCAGCTATTGGAAAAATGAAATTACCACTTATTAAGATGGGAAGACAGTAGAGTAGAAGTTTAAGAAGCAGAAATCAAGGTTAGACATTGGATATACTAGTTTCGTGTTTAGACATCTAAACAGAAATGTGGAGTAGGCAGTTGACTATACAAATCTAGAGCTTAGGTGAGTGATCTTGGCTAAAGATAAAGATTTTAAAATCTTAAACTTACGGATGGCATTTAAAGTCATGAGACTGGAAATTCAACAAAAGAGTGAGTGCAGAACCTTGGGAGACTGAAAAAGAATACCAGTAAGTGTAGTAGAGGACCCAGGAGAGAGAAGCATCTCAGATGCCAAGTAAAAATGGTATTTAAGAAGGAAAGAGTGATCAGCTATGTCAAATGCCACTTCATTTATCCAAAAAGCATTTACTGAGGGCTCACTCTTTTCTAAACACTGTGCTAGGTTCTTGGGATCCAAAGCTGAACAAATAGTTCTTGCCCTGGGTGAGCTTACAGTCCAGTGGAGGAGATGGCCAAGTAAGCAGACCATGGTGATATAGTGTGGTCAGAGTTAAAAGAGTTGCATGCACAGGGTACCATGGGAACATATGCCTTCTCTATTATGTGACTTTCCTCTCAAACTCTTAAAGGCAAATGATTGGCATGAATAGATTTTTTTTATTAGCATAGTGCATTGACTGATTGCTGCCAGAAATGTACTGAATGGTATTCCAGGTTTTATTTCCTAAGAGGTGAGTTAAGTATAAGCCAAGTCTCTTGGGAAATACTTTTCAGAATAGGCGAGGTATTGTTACAGTCACGAAATAGATTGGTATTCATACTCTTCTACTTCTTATTCAAACTAGAATTATACATTGAGAAAAAAAGTATAAAAATATATCTGGTCTAAATATATGGAAGCATCAGACAAATGTTCTTTATCTAAAGTGATTGGGATTCCTTAAGGACACTTTCCCAAGGATGTAGGAGTGGACCAGCAGAATTAGTAATATACACAGCTTCCAAGGGAAGCTGCCTATTTGCTTAAGCAACTTGACTATTTTGATTCAGTTCACTCAAGTTATCAATTCAGCTAAAAAAAGCATTTGCTTGACTTTGTTTACTTGTCCGTAGACAAAACAACCACATAATTGACTTAGTGGATTTGTTAATTTTAAAGCTCCTTCTCCTGGCCTTCAGGTCAGAGTGCATATTCCATCTTAGAGTGACACACAAAACATTTTATAGAGGAAGTAGAGCAGAAGAGTTCAAATGACATACTGTAGAGTCAGTCTGCCTCCGTTTGAATCCTGGTTCCGCTGTTCTCTAGCTGGTTGACCTTGGGCAAGTTACTTGGTTTGTCTATCCATTAGCATCCTCATCTGTAAAATGGGATAATACTAGAACATGATTCAGAGGGTTACTGTGAGTATGAAATGTGTTATTCTGTGCAAAGTACTTAGAAATTTGTCTAGAGCATAGTGAGTGTTATGTAAGTGTTTGCTATTATTATCTGGCTCAACTCCACTGGTCTGGCCTCACCAGCTGCCACTTGCAAACATGCCACCTCCCTTCAGACAACCAAAGCTACTCAAAGAGAAGAGCAGAGAGAAAGAAAACAGCCAGGAGTCTGTTGCAGTGGCCCAAGCCAGAGCTGACGGTGCCAGGGGAGTTAGAGAGAACAAGACTGTCTCAAATTATAGTTTGAAAGTTGAACTGACAGTATTTCATAATGGATCACATGTGTGTGTAGAGTGAGAGAAAGAGAAGTTAAAAAAAAAATGACTCCTAGCTTTTTAGCTGGAGCAATTGAAGGGAAGCAGGTTGAGAGAGGAACAGCCATTCTGCTTAGGACTCATTATGGATTTTGAACATCTCCAAGTGGAGATGTCAAGAAAGCAGTTGGATAACGCATCTGGAATTCAGGGTAGAAATCAGAGCTGCAGAGACAAATTTGAGAATCATCAGTATATTGATAATATTTGAGGTGAAATGCAATGGGAATGATTGAGGTCACTTAGGTGCTAATAATAGCATATATCTTTTTTTATAGGGGTTATATGAGTAAGCCACATAAAATGAATGTGCAATAAATGATTATTATTATTACTAATAAGAATAATTTATTGCTAATGGGAATTACGTAAACCTCCATTATTACTTAGAGATGTGCCCCCAACCTTTCCCCTCTCATGGTACACATAGAAAATGATAACATTTGCACAACACACTAGGGTAAACTTTACTGCCTGAGACACTGATTCAGTTCCTGCCCCTAGAGATGTGGATATCAATTTTCAGAACAATACTGCATCACAGTGGTTAGAAAGTTCTAGCCTAGAGCCTTGATATGTAGAGTATGATGTGGGGACCAGAAGCATGGGCATCAACTGGGAGTTCGTTATATAATGCAGAATCTCTGGCCCACTGACTCTAATCCTGTAGTTTTACAAGTTCCCCAGGTGATTCCTGTATATCTTAAAGTTTGAGATGCAGATTTCTAGGATTGTTGTGCAAATCTTAAATAACCAATATTTGTTAAAACTGATACTTGGATTGCCAAATTTGAGACAATTATTTAATCTTCTTTCCTTCAACACAATGCATATATTGTATCTATTATGTGTTGCGCACATGGAAAAATTTACAATAGGTTTGTTTTTGCACTGGAAGACTTCTCCACGATGTTCAAAAAGCTCTGGGGTTCATTTTTTAATTGTGTTCTCCACTTTACAAGGGCACTTCATACCTACGTTGTGGCCATGTCTATGCGTGATGACTGGCCTGGGACCATCACTTAACCTTGCAGCTGTGACGGGTTATCTCAGTGTTGCAGTTTATGGTGGGAAACTTGACACCTCAGTTGAAGCCACATTAATGGCTGCTGCTGAACTGAAAAAATTCCTTTTGGCCTGGGATAATAACTCTGAAGCACATTGAAGAAATAAGGCACCATCTACTAAATTTGGTTTAGATAGAGGGGGAGGTGGCTACTTCAGGACTCCACAAAAACTCATTTCTTCCAAAATCAAATTTTTATTTCCTGAATTACTCAGTTAATTTTATTATTCAGAATTTTCATTGTCCCATACAGATCATACCAAATGGTGATCTAACTTGTGTCAAAATGACTCATTTATATTTTTAATATTAAAATATTTTTTAAAAATAAAGCTAATAGCTTTAATTAAATTACTGATTTTTTTTTTTCAGTTTAGAAATGTCCAAACTTCCTTCCATAGCAAGTGGGATCCTGAGGCTCACTGACTCCTGAGTAGGTCTGGCCTGACTCATAGCAGTGCATGTTGAGGCAAGGAAATTCTCCCATTAGACAGTTCCAGAAACAAAAAGCTGGGTCAGCAACCAAAGAGAAAGATCAAAGGAAATGTTAGCCCAGAGGAGAGGCAGAACCTGGATAGAAGGTTCCTGGTCTTCAACTGAAAACAGCCTGAGGGGCAAGTGGGAAAGGAATCTGCTTGCATGTGTGGCAATCTGGGGTGGGGCAGAGCCTGGAGACGTCCTTATGCATTGAATCTGAGAAGAAAATGTTTTATTATTGTACACACAGCCTTGCCCCTGTATAGTCCAGGAGTTTTCAGAGGCTAGAGAAGGTGTTTGCATAAGGTAGGACTAGTGCATCTTTGAGTTCAGTCCCCCTGGGGTTCAAGCTGTAAGTTCCATAAAGTCTTATGGCTGTCTGTCCTATAATGCTGGTGACAACGTGGCTACTCAAGGGTCTGCAGGACCATAGGTGCATGAGACAGAAATAGGAATCATATACTTGGTCCTTGTCATGTTTATATGTGATATATTCAGGTGGGATTGCAAGGGCAAAACTTTCCCAGTGGCAAAAATTGATGAAGGATGCTGACTGAGCAAAGGAAATCCAGCAGAAGAGGGTTCTGGACATGCAGAAGCCAACCACCAGTTTACTATGTGACTGTGGACAAGGTCCTTCCTCTCTTGGAGCCATAGTTGGCCTATTTGTCAAAGACTTTGGACTAAATGAACTCAAGGGTCTCTATTGGCTCTGACCTTCTGTAATCCTAGAGGCAAGCTGGCAGGGTCAATCTGAATTTCAATAAGCGACATGTCAAAGATTTCTAAAAATAGCCATAAAGTCAAAATCTCAACTGATATTATCCTCAAAATGTTTCTTTTTCGACAATCACAGAAGGGACAGAAATCCAGGGTATCAAAGTAATAGAATTCTGAATTGGGGAACTTTTAGGAGGAGAAATCAAGTAAAGTCCTTGGTTCCATGCTCCATTCACTCTGAAGCACTCCAGGCTGCATCCTAGAGAACAGTGGTGGCACAGGGCAACGCATGGAAGAGGCATGATTCTTGATGTTCACCTTACGTGCTCCGTAAACAAACTTCAGTCACCATGACCAATCAGAAACAAACAGTAGTCAGAATCATCAGGAGGAAGGAACAAGCATTTTGTATGTTGAAAATATACACAATGAAATAAAAGCATGACATTTTTAATTACCTATAGGAATTTCAAGAGAGCAGTTATCATGCTCTTTAAATGTCTTCTTCACTGTGCATTTTCGGAGAACACAAAGACATAGCAGTAATTTTAGCTTTTGTAGAAAGACCGTTTTTTCAGGACATATCACCCTAATTAGATTTGTTCCCCAAATACTTTTAAAAAATGTGTTTAAATCACTGAGTATATTTCCCATTCTGATTAATATTCATGCAAGTGAGAAATCATAAAACTACAATGTGAGATTGGATAACAATAAAATACTAAGATCTACTAAAATGAAATGTAAATATTGAACATGCTTCAGTTTTTCATTTCAAGGAGTTAATAACAACACTAACTCATAATTATGATACAAACTATGGAAATCCGTCAACCAAATACCAGGCAAAGTTTGAAGTAAATCACATCTGTTTACAAAATCTCAGTTTAAAAATGGTGTTTGGAACTCAAGGAAAAGTGCACCATCAGCAATTTTTATATCGTCCTTCTCAAAGTCCTTTACTCTTAGGTCCGTGATACAGATCAACCAGCTTTTCGACTTGAAATTGCAGGATCTATGTTTGCATACCTGCTCTGCCACTGTTCTTGGCTGTGTGACCTCTGGAAAATCACTTAACTTCTCAGATCTTCCATTTCCTAAGCCATAAAAGAGATATCTATTTTTGTGAGACAATTATGTCAAAGAAGATATAATAATAAGATATAATAAAAGATCTTTCCACACAGTAAAGCACAATAAAACCATGGCATAGTGAATCTGTTATGTAAAACTGCATAACAAACCACTCCAAAACTTAGTGATTTAAAATAATAACCATTTTACTATTTCTCAGTATTTCTGAACTTCTGGAATTTGGGAGTTTAGCTAGGCCATTCTGGCTTGGAGTTTATCATGGAGTCCTAGGGCCTCTGCATATGTTCTCTTCACATGGGCTAGCTTGGGCTTCCTCATAGCATGGCAGCCTCGGAGCGGTTCCACTGTTTACACAGTGGCTGACATTTCCCCGAAAGTGTCCCCCACAAATTAGGCAGAAGTGCATAGCATTTTCATGAGTTAGCTTTGGAAGTCATGTAGCATTTCTAGTGGTGAAGGTAGTCACAAAGGCTCAAGTTCAAGGGGAGGGGACATACACTCTACCTTTACATTCAAGACCTGTCAAAGTCACATAGTAAGAAAAGCATGTGGAATAGGAAGTATTGCTGTGATCCTCCTTGGAAAATATGATCTACCACATATTATATTAAACACCAGATTTCTTATCATTAATGCTGGTGTGACTTTAAAGATACCTCAAAGGCCTCATTCTCAGTGAAATCAATCCCTCGAGATCACTATCCTATTGCTTAGGTTAGAATAAAATTGATATATCCCACAATCTCCTTTTAAGTTACAAAGAATAGTATTTAATACTATGTGAGGCATCTGCTCTGCATCACATAACATTCTAGATGGTTTATATACAATATTAGCAATCCCTAATTTGACTTTGTAAAGTAGGGAGTGTTCCCGTTTTACCAAGGAGTCTGAGATTCAGAGGAATTAGGGAACTTGTCACAGAAATCAAATTTGGATCTATTACTTCTTTCACTACATTGCATGACCTCTCTCTTTAATACCAAATACTTAAATAACCCTTACTAGGTCCAGGCATTCTGATACAACACACAGACACACACATGCACACACACTTAATCTTCGCTCAACCCAGAGAAGTAAGCACTATTATTATCTCTGTTCCATAGGTGAGAAAAATTAGCAAATGAAAATTACATAACTTGTCCAAGGCCAGACAGCTAGTAAGTGGTGGAGCCTGATTTCACACTAAGATCTGAATCCAAAACTATTCTAGAATCATCAAGATCTTAACAATTTAGCATAAATTAGTCTCTCAACTTATTTTTTATCTTTTGAGTGGAGGGATGGGTCCACGTTGGGCATTTGCCAGGAGCGGAGGCAATGAGGAGATACAAGGGACTGCTTTAAGAAGCCTATCATTGCCTGGGAGTGGTCACAGTGGTGGCATGGAAGGACAGGCAACACACAAAAGCCAAGGTCTGCCTACTTTCCAATTTTTCCAGGGTGGATCTTAATAAGATGCTGACTACCAAAACCCATCTTAAATCAGTGTATCAGCAAAACACATTTTCCGTGGTGAAGGGGAAAATACAGAGCTCAGTCAAACATAGTTGCTGCTGTTGCTCTCCGTCAGGGGGAAGCCAGGCTTTTTCATTTATCATGCATTGTTATTATACAGGTATTTATAAATCGAGCTTCAAATCTTTTTGCTTTATCTGTACAAAAGCAATATCACACAGCAGGTGTTCATACTTTGCCTTTAACCTTTGTAATGCAAGGTGAGGAAAAAGACACTATTTGCATACTTTCATTAATATAAGAAACTTGAAATTCAACTAGAAAGTAAGCAACTCATTTAATGACAGATACAAACTGAACACTATTATTTGGCGTATTCAAAATGACTTTTGCATTTGTGACACTGCGACTGTAGCTGCTTCTTCTAGAGTCCATAAAGGAATCACCTTTTAGCTGTGTAATATCAGGCAACACACATGACTTGTCTGAGCTTCAATTTACAGGACCGCAATGTGGAGTTAAAGCCTTCTCTAGCCTCATTATAAGAAATGGGCACCAATAAAGAAGGCTAAACTGTAAAATGCACGTAGATTGCATGAAAGCTTTGTTATTATACTAATTCATATTAGTAGATATATCTTTATTTGGTAAGTGTACACAAATATTATTATTCATTTAACAGCACATATTTATTGGTACCCACTGTGCATCAGGTGTAGCTCTACGTGCCAAGGATAAGTCAGTGAACAAAACACAATGAAACAGTCCTATTCTCCTTGAACGTTCACTCTAGTGGGGAAAGGCATAAACAAGTCAAGAAGTAACTACATAGCATGTCAGATGTTGGGGATAGGTGCTATGGAGAACAATGAAAGATAGGAGGGGGTGAGGAGAGCCATGGTGATGGAATTATGCTTGCGCGTTGGCTGGAGGAAGGGGTGCTAGTACATATGGGATAATCCGAGAAGACCTCTCTGATAAGGTAGCATTTGAAGTAAGGTAAGTTTGAGAATTTTGTATCATCGTACTAAGATGATCCAGAGTAATAAAAACAATTATTTTTTAATTATTTCATTATAAATTAAAATTTATTTTAAAAATAAATTGTTTTTAAAACTGCATGCAAGATTGGTTTTAAAAAAGTAGAATTTCATCAAAGAGGTAGTAACTAGTTTCATATGAGCTTTATTTGAATGATGAGAATTTTTCTCAATGAGTTTTTCCTATTTTGTTTATGTAGAAGCAGCACAGGGTTTCCCTTCATCTCAATAGCTCTAATTTAGTGAGTGTCTTCTGTGTGCCATACATTTGCATCTATTACCTTATCTTTCAACCCAACAATGATCCTGAAAGGTAGGTACCATTGTACTCGTTATGTGTGTTTGAGGAAACTATCTTTAATAATCTAATTGTATCCTTACAGCAATCTGTGCCTCAAGTATTTCTAAATGAATTTTAA
Source organism: Equus quagga (assembly GCF_021613505.1). Classification (NCBI taxonomy): domain Eukaryota; kingdom Metazoa; phylum Chordata; class Mammalia; order Perissodactyla; family Equidae; genus Equus; species Equus quagga. Next base: position 9,587,324 of record NC_060276.1, read on the forward strand.
ACAAAAGAAGATACTTGCAGAAATAACATGCTCCAAGGTCACACATCCACTAGGTGGCAGAACCAAGAATTCAACTTAAGCCTTGCCTGACTCCAACTTTGCTGCCCTTCCTCTACACCATGCTACCTTCCCCATTCGTAGATGATTAAAATGAAATTCTTCTCTCTTGGAAAATATTATATGGGTTGCAATATCCTGCCGGTTTCTGAATTCCTGCCTTGTGGCTTCTGAAACAGGGTTAACAAGAACTGAGATTTAGCCACGGATAATTAATCCACAATGGTTAAGGAAGGAGAATGTAAGGCTTTCTGCATTTCACCCAGAATCTTTGAACATGACATCAAGTAAAGAACGTACTATACCTTCTTTAATATTGTATTTGTTATTTCTCTTTGATCCACACAGAATGTCCTTTCTGATCTTTGCAAAATACAAAAGGCCTTCTCTTGAAGCTGATGTGTCTGTAAGGTGATGTGAGCACATGTATATGACTCGTCTCTAAGATGGAGGGGAAACAGATACTGGGCTGCTCTGTCTGTGTGATACAGGAACCCCTACAAAGAGAGTGAATTTGCTGCTAAATCAAGTTCTAGATTTCTCCACGGATGCTATCCTTAACTCCTTATTCTTGCTCACCAACAGGCCTCATGTCTAATTAATCAGCAAATACTGCAAATTCTGCCTCTAAAGTCTTGTTTTTCACAATCATCACTTTAGTTTAAACCATCATTATATCTTCCCTGGGATACTGCAGTGACCTCCTCCCTAAGTGATCTTCCTGATTCCCCCTTATTCCCTCCAATCCATCACGTACACAGCAGCCAGAGTGATCTTTGGAAAACACAAATCTGATGATGTCATCACAACTCCCTCCCCAATTCCAGAACTTCCAAAGGTTTTCTAAGGTTCTTAGAATAAAGACCAAACTCTTCAATGTACCCTATGAAGCTCTAGATTCCCTGGCCCCTGCTAATCTGTCAGCCCCACCTCGAGACCCCTCCCATCACTATGTCTATTTTTATTTACCATTGCATTCCCACTACATAGCATGAGGCTTAGCGCATAGTAGATGCTCTGTAAATATGTAATTAGTTCTTGAGTGAATTAAAATGCTTTTGATTTTATGTCTTTTACAGTTTATGCATTCATCATGTCTGTCAACCTAGTGGTCAGGTTGGAATGAAAAGCCCTACCTTCCCAGTAGCTGAGAAAAATATATAAAAGCATAAATTTAACAATTTTCACAAAGACATAAGGCAGGTGCAAATATCTAGATCAAGACACTTTTAAAATCCCAATTCTGCACATTAAATATTTCTTCAAGACATTTTCTAGATAGCACTTATCTCCACATTTAGAAAGAGCTACTTAGGTCGGGCTGGATCTGGAGGAGTATTTTTATGTGGATCAAATTAGATTTGCGAGCATGCTGCCAGACATTATTGGAAACTGGTCAGTATTTTTCCCCTCTAGAAGCTTTAACCAGTTTACTCAATCTACTGCCAGCAGCCTTATCTCTAGGACTTGTCCAGGGCACCTTACTTTGCCAGTCCTGACTAACTGTTCTTGCTCTAATCGTCATGGGCTATCTAAAACCTTTGGCTCCATACTGTGATTCTGACTTTGGCTTCTGGCCTTCCTTGTTCTCGTGACACATTAGAGACATTCTGGGAAGGCTCTCTTGGAGGTTGCTTGGTCACTGCCCTCTGGTTCCACACGTGCCAGTTGTGGGCAACACTCTGCCTGTTCTTGACAGCCTGGCCCTGTGGACTAGCACTACTGGATCCAGCAGTTCCACTCTGGGAAGGAGAACGGATAGGCAGCTCTGGTAACTTTATAGCATTCACAGTTCTGCCTAGTTTAATTCATGATTATGGAGATAAAAATGGTATTGAGTGAACAATGAATCTGATGATATAATCGCCAAATCAGAATGAGTAGTCCAGTCAATGTAATGTTATTTAATTAAATATTTCACACGTATCCTTATATTTATTTGGAAATTAACTTAAATTAGACAGAGATAAAAACTGTCACTGGATTCCTTCCAATTTGACCTGCAATAATAGCTAAGATTTATGAGAGTGTGGCTCCAAGAGTGTCTCTGACTTTAAGGGTCCTATTTAACACCCCAAATTTATCATTTCTCCCATGTACCTGGAATCCCTATATGTACCAAGAGCTTGGGCTCCTTTTTCACCAAGTCTTAGATTGTTCTCCAAGGAGCTTTCATGGCCCAAGATCCAACTGTGTGCACTTATTCTTGAAATGGGCCACTTTCACCCTTTTGCATTTGTGATCCTTTAGGGAGAGATTCCTCAAATCAGAAATACACTATGGAATCCTCTGGAAATAGATCACATCTAGGACACCTCTTCCTTACTGCTATCTTGAACCTTAAGATGATTTTCTCAGCAATCTAAGAGATATTCTGACAGCAAACTTGTGGTATGACATTTCATCTTAAATGAGTTGGCATCCATCCCTAGACTTTTGGCAACACAAATTGGAATTTCCTTTGGCCGATCAGCCTCCCCTCCTGACAGTCCATGTACACATGTCAGCTTAGACATGTCCAGTCAGAGTATAGTAGTCTCCTGGAAATGATTTTTGGTTTAAGGATGGACACATAACTCAGGCTGAGCAAATTAAATGAGCTCTTTAGACTTTTGTTCCTACTGTTGAGAGAGGCATGCTTTCATTTCTTCTGGGTTTGGACCTATGGAGATATGCACAGGAGGTATAGAGAGCCTTGCAAAGAGGACGGGAAAGCCTTAACCAGAATGGAGCCAATGCAAATGAAAGCAGAGTCATGAGATAGAGAGTTTGGGTGCAGATAACCAGGATTAAGCCAAGTTTGCTCCTAGACTCCTCATTGATGGAAACTAATACAATCCCTTTATTTGCTTAAGCCAGTCTGGGGTGATTTTCTTTCACTTGGAATTGCAAGAATCCTGCCTAATTCAAAACAATTTTAACTCTTTAAATCCCTCCAGTGCATCTCGAAGAAGTGTGTTCTCTGAGTAAGAGTCCACATTAGGTTATCTACCTTGACTGTGGATACCAGCATTCACCCATGCATACACCAAACCTATTATGAGGCATCTGTCCCCAGTCTCATTGACTTACTAGCTTTATAAGGTTGCTGCAATGCTCAAATACCCAACATTTTATTATGAAAGTTTTCCAACATACACAGAAGAGTTGAAAGCATTTACAGTGAACAATCATGAACCTACCAACTAGATCTTATCATCAATATTTTACTGCACTTCATTTATCATAGCTATCCCTCTATACATCTCCCAATCCATCTTATTTTGGGTTGCATTTCAAACTAAGTTACAGGTATCTTTACACTTCCTGCTAAATACTTCACATACAGATCTGTTCTTAACTCAGTGAAGCTTTTGGCAACTCATCCTCATTGGTCCTGGGTTATTTCATATCAAAAACTGAGGGAGGTATTTTAGATGACTTCCAAGTGCCCTTTCTAGCCCTGACATTCTGTAGTTCTCTGATATTTGCCTTTTTAATTGACTGACATGCTTGTGAAAAATGCTTTCTTGTTGGATTCAAAAAGGATTAACATGGAAAATATATTTTGTTTATCTACGGGATATTTACCTAACTGAAGCCTGTTTGGTTTAGAAAACCCTGCTAACCAGCCCGTTGTGATTTTGAGCCAAAGCAGAAGTTTTTTGGGGTCTAGGGGAAAAGAAAATAAAATAGCAGGTGGATATTTTCAAAAGTATGGGAAGAGTAGCATCTTATCCAGGAAAAGAGAAAAAGGAAAGAGCATGCAAGAGAAAATGAATTCTAATGAAAGTTAAACTCTGCTAGTCCTGGGGAGGAAGGAGATCAAAAGTGTGATGGTCAGACAGCAGAACAGCAGAAGTCAGAGGTCTGAGGCCACTGAACCTGCCAGCACTATCCCTTGTTTAGCTAATGTTGGGGCATCTCTGTCAGAAAATCTTTTACGTTGATGGTCTTTAGGGACTAAGAAAATGGCTTAAAACAAATAAACCAGAAAAAGAAAAAAAGATATCATGAAAGCCAGTCTGACAGAGAGGTGGCTCTTTCTAAGAACATGAAGCAAAAAGGAGAACACCAAGACCCAGCTTATCGCAGGAAACAACCAAAAGAAACCAGAGACCACAACCCTGCCTCACTGTGGACAGTCTGCTCTACCAAGCCAGGCTGTATAGAAGCAGTCTCAGCTTCTGATTTCCTTGGGGGCCCCTGAAATGGCTCCTTTGGCAGAGATGCAAATCAGTCACTATGGCTCTGGGGTGGGGCCCTGGGCATCTGGTGCAAGTTCTAATTCCCACTGAAGCAGCCTTTCACAGGCTGAGCCCTTCTCTAGATCCCACTCTTTACTGCAAAGAATCTTCTGAATTATTTTGAATAATTCAGGTCAGAGCAAAAACATTGGTGAAGTTCTTCGCAACTGTCATCAGCTTCCAGGAAAATACCTCTTTTGTATAACTTTCAGCATTTACCTACATGTGTGCAATAAGAGGGCCACAGAGCTTCCTGATATGGCCTTTCTGCATGCCAGATGATCAGTACCATTAAATATAGATGAGTATTAAAATTCTTATGTGTATTTGGGATCAAGGAACTTGGATAAAAAATGATGTCTGGTTATTTGGTCACAGTTCATCAGTTTCAGATCTAAACTAGGAAGAAGTAGTCATTCACATGCCATTTGCATTGGGGAAATAATACTGTGGAAAATCTAAAAATAATCAGGAAAACTGCGTCTCAAATAGTATTTTCCTTTTTCTATTTTAACACTCTATTGCTTATGATGATGGCTCATTAGGCACTGTCAAACACTTCAGATCCTAATTCTCAAGTTTATTTGAAAATGGCTACATTAATTTGGCATTCAAGTGCCCAGTTACTGTAGGCATGCCTAAATTTGTTAACCTTGTATAGACTTTGATTAGACAATCGTTCTTTTTATATAATCCATATTGGTCCAAGGCTATGTCTGTGTGTAAATTCCATTTTTGCCTTAACAATATTTCTGGAAAGTGGAGACAGAAATGGAAGATGTGTGAATTCACAATGATGTAGGATTTCAAAATAGAGTTGTGGTTTAGGATTCAAGCTGGAATATGCAGTATGGATTATGGAAATTAGCAGCTGTGTGGTCTCTTCATTTGATTGTTTCTTATTAGCAACATGCTTGATTAGCTCTCTACCCTTTTAAATGGAACTACAAAATAATTATGTGTTCTGCCTCCAAAGCCCTTTATTGAGGATAACAATAAACTGTCCAATGTTCAAATCAATGTATGATACATTTATACGATTATTAAATGCTTGTAAATTGCCCGTTAAACTGCATGTGTTTACTACCTAGTAAAACAAGTGTTGACCCATCTATTTAAACAACTGGGGAACATTCATCTTGGCTTAAGTCATTGTTTCATCTTGGGAAAACTCTGCTAACATACCAGCCAGCCAGCCAGCATATCATCTTTCGTCTGCATTTATTAACGGCTTAGAATGTCCATCTGTTGTCCTTAGTAAATGGAACGCTAAGAAAAAAAACATTCATTGAGTCTATCTATATTTAACTATTTTCTTTATGGATAAAAGCTCCTTGGAATGTTCTTCATAAATTAGAAACAAGGGACAAGTGTTGGTCCGAGAGAAATCATCCAAGTTGAACTTTTAAATGACGTGCAGCAGATTCTGCTTATCCTTGGAGAAGATAAATATAATTGTTTCAGATAAAATGAAAATTATCAAGAGAAATTTTTCCCAAAATGTCTCAAATAACATTTATTTAGACTTTACTGATGGTTTGATGGGTGGCATAGAATAACAGAGAAAAAGATTAACAAATCTTTCATGTGTATTTGTGTTCACATAGCCTCATGCACTGATCCTCTCTTGTTTGTGGTTGGGGTTAGATAGGAAATTCAGGAAAGCTACAAAGGCATCAGTGCACTACAGTTAGTATTCAAAGAATTTTAACAGATTTGTTTGTGGCCTTGCCAAGGTGAAACTGCACTTAAGGTGAGACCATTTGATGACATTCCAGTGAAGGGGACTGAGGGAAAGTATGAGGGCTTCAAGGACATACAAGTGGATCAAAGTTGGTTAACTTTGGATGAAAGTAATATAGTAATATAACACATGCACAGGGAAATTTAACTTCTGTTGGAGCTAAAATAACTCTATGATAAATTAGGGTTAGGGATAAGAGTTAGTAGAAAGGTATACTTTTACTTGAACATATTGTTTTGATATATAGTATATAGGAAAAAAGAAACTATAAAAGTCATTGCTTGGAAGCCATAATTACATCACCTCAGTCTGATGCCATGGAGTCTAACAGCAATATAATTAGTATAATCATGTTGATCACGGTGGTGATATTAAGGGCTAGATTTCTGGGAATGTAAACTGTTGACATGCAACACAATACATAAATGGAAGAATGGCATCTAGACATAGATAATATGAAAAAAGAACTATTAGATAAAAATACATCATTTCTAGTAGAAAAGAGGCAAATTTAATTTGGAGACATCAGTTGCAAATTTACTATAATAAGATTCTCGGTTCATGCTGCATACAATAATTCAGTCTGAAGTATCCTTGTCAAATCAGCAATGCCTCTTTCTGGTTGCTTATTTGACTTGGAAAGAGAATTTGATAGGTGCTAGTTTTAAATATAAATGATCAAGGGTTGATGCCTGCAACTTGTCTATAAGTTGTCTTCATCTGTTTAATTTCTTTCAAGTCTACCTCCATTCTTCTCCTCCTCTGAGAGGTGAATAAAAGGGAAAAATAGGTCATGATAAAGAGAGTATTTTATTTCACTTTGTCAGCTTTGCAAAATCTTCCAGTTTCAGATAGATGTTTTTCCCCTGACAGTGGCTTTACAATTGATAGTAAATAACGATGAACATGCAAATCGAGATTAATCTTTCTTTGATGAAGCATTGAACGCTGTTTATTTACATCTAATTTGAGGGCATTTAAATCACAATATTGGTAAATATTTACATTTCTGTAATCATCGTGAACCTCATCGTCACTGAACTATATATTAGTGTGTGTGTGGAAAGAAGAAATGACTTAATAGTAATTTCATTTGCCTTAATCTCTCATCTTCCCCACAAGATAGCATTCCTTACCAGTGGCAGACTTAGCTAATGCGGAAGAAAATGGAATTAAGTTTCTGTGTCAACTCTTGGTATTAGTAATCTTTAATAAACATCTACAGGCATCTTATAGATACTATAGAGCTGTTTTTACAGTGTACCGTGAATAACAGGAGTAAGGGGACGGATTCGTTTTCTCACTTTATCCTTGTTCATCTTGTTCTCATTCACTTTGCTTTTGAAATCTGTATGTTCACCCTGGCCACAATATGGCAGGTTTTGTGGCAATATAGGAGAGGGCTTAATTATGCATCCAGGTGTACCAGAAGTCAGGTTTTGTCTTCTGAAGTTAATTTTCAGGGTGACAAGTGGCATCTTGGGTTAGTTTTCCATATAGTCCATGACTCACTGAGCAGCTCTTAATTTTCACTCAGAAAATAATGAATGTATTGAAATTCAGGATAGGAATTTGTATTTTTCAACCAGCTTCTTCTGTATTTTTGACCTAAACCCAGTTATTCACAGCCAGAAACCTGAAAGTCAGTTACCCTTGACTCTGCTTTACCCCTCCTATGCATCCTACTCCCACCTGTAATGAATCACTAAGCTCTGTTGATTCAGATCCTTAAATACCTCTGGAAGCTGCCCTCTCCTTTACATGGTAACTACCCAATATCTTGCCTCAGGCCTCCTCTTCTCTCAGATGTAATACTGCCCCATTCTCTTCACTGGTCTTCCTGTCTTTGATCTTGCCTCTTTCCAATTCATACTCAATGTTGCCACCAGTGTGATATATCTTTAAAAAATGCTCATGACATTTCTCAGTTTAAACATTTCTAGGAACTTTTCATTATCTACAGCAAAAGGAGCAATATCAATTGTCTGTAGGGGTTAGTCAGGCAATAGAAATGAGTAAAGCCGGCCCCAGGAAGAGAAGGTGGCACACTGGAGAGTCCACAGCCTATATAAAGGAGGCAGCCACCACTCAGCTCAGGCCTCTTATTGTTCTGCAGAATTGTGGGCCATTTTTGCCTGATCTTTCTTTCTCCTCAAGAGAAATTAGAAATACAGATTTTCATGTTAAATCTCTGAATTTTTAAATGTTGGCAACTAATTTATTTTCTTAATCCTTTGGGGTGGAGAAAACAAATTATGTCTGCAGGCTACTGTGATTGTGGATCATCAGTTTGCAACTTCTGTCCTCTAGGATAAAGTCTGAGTCCCTTAACGTGGTATATAAAGTCCTTTAGGAGCTCTTTCAGGCCTACATCTTGAGCCTCATTTCTCACAGCTCCTGTCAGTTCTACCTTTGAAATAGCTCTCAAAATCTTTTTATTTCTCTCCATCTCCACTGCCACTCCCCTATTTTAGGCCCTCGTAATCTCTTCCCTGGATTACTATGATAACCTCTTAACTGATCTCTCTGCTTCAAATCTCTCCTTTTTCCAAACCATTTTTCAAACTGTGATCTGTATAAATGTAATGGTATGATTTATTGAGAATTTCACGCAGCAGGGTGACCCATTGAGAAATTATCCAGTGCTTTGTTTTCCTCTTCTGCAACTCATCAGGAAGAGATGAAAGGCATTTTTCCATTTCCCAGGAGAAGCAGCTTGGGCTGTGTGTTCTAAAGAGAGATACAGTAGAGTGGCTCTCAACAGAATGTTTCTGCTGGCCTGGCTAGGGAGCTGGGCTAGGGGACTCTACACGACTCCATTAAACTTTTACCTTGTGGAGTACAACTGATGGGTAGTGGGGGACCCACTGCCTGCAGAGCAGAGATTTGGACATCCGTGAACTCCATTAGGCTGGCAATTATTTTGTAATCATCTCTGTACCAAGATTTGGGTATGGTGCCTAGTATTCAATATCTACTCAGTAAACAGCGTTGGGCTTCATGTGGGATTGAGCCAAAAACCCTACTTGCTCTTTGGGATGCTATGGGTCCTCTCCTTAGAAATTTTAATATAGTTTTGGAATCTTCATGGACTATGCCTCCAAAATCATCTATAGACTTGTTATGGGCTTACCTTTCATCCAGGAAATTACCTCTTAAACCTCACAAATCCCTGTACAAAAGTAGCGGCAGGTTCTTATTGATGACAAGTAGTTTTTCAATGTCCAAAAGGGGAAAAACATAGTGAGAGACCAAACTGACCAAACAAAAAGTGTTCATATGCTTTGTGCAAGGAAACAAGAACTTAAGAACAAGTCTTGCTCAAAGAAAGAATCAAATTCACTTTCTCCTTAAGAAGAGGTTGTTCCCATTCTATCTCCATAAATTAAGCACAAGTTCTCTTAGAACTCTGGAATAAAACATTGTAACTTAGAAATGTGTACCTTGCTTAAGTCAACTTTCAGTTTTTTGTAAGCAATGGGTAAATGGTTTTATATCCCACGCTAACTCTGATAAGAGAGCCCTATACTTGGTAGTCTTATACCTAATATCTAAATAAATGAACAGTACCTCCTACTTGGGGCACTATATTTAGAAGGATTTTGAAGTTAAGTCCAGATTCAGTGAGAAAAATTTCATAAACATAATAGAATGTTGGCTATGGACATGGGACTGAATTGGCTGATGACACTTGTGACACATATTCCGCTTGGCCACATATCCCCCACAGGCCACATATTCTACATGGGCTGCATATCTCCTTTGGACCACATATCCCTATGGGCCCCATATCCCTGTTAGTTGCATCTTACTCAAGGGCTGTAAATTACGGGCAAGCCCACTTATCAGTTGTAAGTGAGCCTAGAATGGTGTAGTTAGTATTTAATTGATGGGTTCTGGAATCTGATAGAATAGGGTTTAGGACTATTTGCCACTCACTGGTAGACCGACTTTTGGCTAAAGTACCTTATTCTAAACCTCTTTCTTTTCATCTAGAATATGTACATAATAATCAATGCCTATCAAGTTGTTTTGAGAATTAAATGAAATAATAAACTGAGAGCTCTTAGAACAGTACTCTATTAATGGAAAGAATTATAATAATGACTATTCCACAACTAAAAGGACCTGCAACTAAGATATACAACTATGTACGGGGGCGGGGGGTTGGGAAATAAAGCAGGAAAAAAAAAAAGATTGGCAACAGTTGTTAGCCCAGGTGCCAATCCTTAAAAAAAAAAAAAAAGGAAGATTGGCAACAGTTGTTAGCCTAGGTGCCAATCTTAAAAAAAAAAAATGACTATTATTCTACAACATATAGGGACAACAGAGGATAATTTGTACTGCAAGTTTTCTCTGACAAGATTACCAAACTTGTCAAACTAATCAGAGATGGCTAGCTTTAACAGACTCAGTACTGTATTGCTTTCTGAAGTGAATTTTGAAAAGAATTTTATAATATCAAAGCATATTGTATCTATTACTCTCAATTTTTAAGTAGTTTCCTAAGTGAATAAAATCTGCTTTTACTT